>NC_070632.1:5598383-5845883 GCF_947347685.1 Pleuronectes platessa
GATCGTTATCTATCTTGACAGTAGTGATGTTAAACATGCAGGTTGTAGCTGTTGTATTGAGTTTGCAGCCGTGCATATCGGCTCTGTGAGCTTGTTCTCGTGCACAACTTTGCTCTGCGCTCGATGCATCAGCACAGGGACACTACAGACATTCTGATTTAAGCAGGTACAGTGTGTTTAGGCTGTCACCATCTTAGTTTAGTGCGTTAGCCTGCTAGCCCAAACACGTGGTGAGCTAACGCTAAGGAGTGTTATCAGTTTTGCACAAAGTTAGTCTCCTACCAAAGAAAGAATGTCAAACCAATCATAAGCCTTTGTGACATTCAAGAATTGGGTCTTTTCCAGGGTTTGACTTTCACATATGAAGAAAATAAGCAGCAGGTTGTTCTGGACGGACACGTTCACAACATCAGGAACGTTTCTGTAACATTCATCCCAGGTGGCTTCTGGGTAGAGCATGCAGGAAGCAAGACATCACATTTTAATTACCTGTATGGAAATTGGCCTTCAACGCCAAAAGCTTACGAATCTCATTGTCTGTCGAAGTTGACATTGGCCTCTTTGACGTGTCTTTGTCATCCTGAGATTTTTATATATTTTGTTGCTGTTGTGTATCTGTCGCATGTTAGAATTAAAGGAAAAAAACTCTGGAGAATATCAGGAGCAACTGCCGCCGACATTTGCATTCTCACATTCACCAGATAACCTCAGGAGAGTGTTTGGAGTTCAGTGCAGGTCTGAAATCCGCTTTTTTTTATTAAAAACATTTGATGTCCAAACAACATTTACTGCCAATCCATCTTGTTGATGGTGAGATGTTCCACTGGGTCAAAGCTTTGCCCCACTGATGGACCTAGAGAGAAAGTCAGGTGATTGACAAACTTATTAGAATTCAACCCCTGAAGATTTTTAGTCTATGATTCTTTAGCTACATTAGAAATAGAGATAGATTCTATGAATTTCCCTTCATGCCGCGTGTTGCTCCCGCAGGCAGCTCCTCTATTACCATCACGTTACCGACATGAGAGAGAATCCAAGCATGAGAATCCCAGCGCTTCAACCTTTAACTTGCTGTGTCAAAGCCGGCGTGCATGCGGTGGCAACGTGGGCAGAATGCTGATATCCGCTTGACCCCCGCCTCACCCCCTCTGCTGCACGCTCAGTCATCAGCACGGCCAATCCGCTCCTTCCCCACGGCCATCCGCTCAACGATTGTATGACAACCCGAAGACTGTATGTAGACTATCAACAGGATATCGATCCACCACTTACAATCTTCAATACATACCCACTCTGCACTGGAGAGGCTGAGAGAGAGAGAGAAGGAGACAGAGAGCCATGTCAAACAGAAAGGGGGGCGGCAATGGAACGTGTGTAGAGATATATATATATCATCTTCTAGCTATGTCTTTATGCTTGGCAATAAAAATATACCGCGTCAACTATAAACCTGTAGTTTTCACTTTCTCAACAATATTCCCCGGAGCGACAAATCAACTCCCAGTAACCGAACATGTAGTGTAACTGAAACTAAGCTGAATACCACAGTACCTCCCTTTGTCAATGACCGGTCCTACGGCAGTTTCAAGGGTTACGAGTTTAAGAGTTGACCTTGTGCTACAAGTTTGGAAAAGGGAAATGCACTCTCGGTACTGTTACTCCTGTTTAACAGTAGTGTGAGGGTAGGTCATAGGCGGCCTGCTGCCGCCACAGGCGGCAGCAGATGGTGAACAGTGGAGAGAACATACGTAGCAAACACTGAAGACATAAAGACACAAATATAACAGAAAGGAGGAGGGGGAGGAGGATCTGAGGTTCTGAAAACACAGTGAACTAATGATAATGTTGGTGTCAAGGTCAAAGGGGTCAAACTCAGCTGGAGGATTTTGCAGCAGTGAGTCTGTAGTCTGGAGGTGTCAAACTGTTGCCATAGCAATCCGCTGCACTCGCAGGAGAGGCCACAGTTGTGTGCACGTCCACACAGGGGTGTGCGTTTGTTTTTTTGGTCCAGCGAAATGTTCCAACAAGAAATACAAAACAATGAAGTTATATTTTCTTCTTCTATTTAAAATGAATCACTCGTTTACTCTTTAGTGTGTCACTCTGCTGCAGCTCGACTACAACCTTCTGATGAAGAACGTTGACGGAGGCAAATCAAAGAATTGATCCACGGGGGGTTCGATTCCCTCAACACGTGTTTAAACCCTGTGTTCTCACAGCAGCTTATTCACTGCTGTCAAAACACCTTTGCTGTAAGACTGTGGATATCTGACCCAGGTGTGCTGGTTTCAGAGAAATACAGATCTCCTGTCGGGTTCGGGGCTCGGTTAGTTTGTCTTTCAGGATTTGTTATTGTTTGGGTCCAGTCTGAATTGTTAGCAACAGGCTAACATGCTTCACCACCAGGCAGCGCTGGGTCTGCACTCACAGAGAAGTGGTTCTTTCTTTAAAGCGTTATTTCGTTACAAATGTGCACCGGACCGAAAGGCAGATACCGAACAGTGCAAATACATGAACAGTTACACCTCTACTGTGCATGCATGTGCACACATATATGTGTAAATCTGTTTATTTACATGCGTCTGTGGTTGTGCACATCGTTCCCCTTGCTCCCATCACGTGCTCCTGCTTTGGAGTAAATGGCCGTAAAGCCACAGCTGAGTTTTGCCCGGGCAGTGACACTTGGCAGCCCGGCGGAGCGGCGCAGTATTGTTTGAGCAGATATTGTTCCTACCTGAGCAGAGGGCTGTTTGTATAAACTCTCATCAGGAACTGCCGCTTGTGCACGGCAACAAATTCTCTTCTGCTCTCTGATTCCCCGTCGGGACGCCAGCTGTTCCCACATCTTACCCCCTTCTCCATCCCTCACATTAAATGATGGAGGATCTGTGTGTGTGTGTGTGTGTGTGGGTATGTGTGGGTGTGTGTGTGTGGGTGTGTGGGTGGGTGTGTGGGTGGGTGGGTGTGTGGTTTTAAGTCATGCGCTCATTCTGGTTTTTAATGTCTTTGTCCTGTACCTGCAGTGCCTCGCTGGCTTGCCCCTGTGTATCCAAGGCAGTGTGTGTGTAAGTGAGTGTAAGTGTGTGAATGTGAGCATGGACGTGTGTGTCTATGTGTGTCTGTGTGTGTGTGTGTGTGTGTGTGCGTGGTTTAATGTTTTCTCCTGCTCCTCATTTAAATGTTAAACCGCCTCCTGGTGGGAGCCATTTGTCATTGGGAGGCATGAATACATTATCAAAGCCCCAGTCGTCTGAAACATGGTGGCGCACACATATCATCACACACGTCCACACACACACACACACACACACACACACACATCTACACACACAGTCCTCGATCTCTGCTGCCACAGACACTGCTATTAAAAACTCTTAAGTTATGCACAGAAGAAACTGAGCCGTGTTTGCTTTGAAACACGTGGACGTGAAGAGTGCAGATCTCCATTTAGACGGTGGGTCTGTTTCTCTGTATCACAGCGAGACAACCGCCCCACAGTCAGAGGGAGCTTTGTTAATTACAGGAATATTAAGTATTACACACATACACACAGTCAGACCGAGCAGTGTGATAATTCCCAGCATCCAGCACCACAGTCAGATTGCATCCCCTCTGGTTTGAATCAAAAAGCAGGAGAGAAGGTTTGCTGAATTTTAATGGGTTATGAGACCAACTATTTAGTGCTCAGACGGATGTAAAATTTTATAAAACATTGTGTGTGTGTGTGTGTGTGTGTATAAATCTCACTTTGAGTGCATGTGTTTTTTTTGGGGGGTTTTAACGGCGAATTTGAGCTCAAAACAATTTTTGAGTCAGCTCTGAGGTCAGTGTCTTTCTGGAGGAGCCGGGGTATGAATCGAACTACTGACCTTTTAGTCAGTGGACGACCCGCTCTACCCACTGAGCCACAGTCGCCCCACAGCTGTGTGTGTTTGTCATCCTTCCTTCTCTCGGTCCGTCCCGTTCTCGTGAACATATCTCAAAAAAACTGTTTGAGAGACTTTCTTTGAATTTGGCAATAAAGTTCAGTTAGACTCAAGAATAAAATTAATATAATTTGGTCTTCGAAGGTCAAGGTCACTGTGACCTTACAAAATATGGCCTTTTGAACATGATACCACAAGTCTACATTCAGGCAATCTGTTCAAATTTCCACCAGTGGTCACTCAAAGATGAACCAATACGATTTAAGTGGTTAAAGATACACTAAACTTATATGAGTCAGAACATTTATCTGGACTGGAACTCTACTGGTTGGCAGAAGCAGAAAACCACAGAACAGTAATTCTATTTTATCGCAAAGAATTAAGTTTGTGTTAAAGTTAGAGAAAGAGCTATAGGCCTTTAGTTGTGATGGTTAAGATTTGGGTCAGATAGGAAATGCATTGCATGCCATCGAGTTTCCCCACTAAGATGGAAGCACATGGTGTTTGTGCTTGTGTGTGTGTGTGTGTGTATATGTGTGTGTGTGCACAGTCCCACCTTTGTCTTTCCCTACACGTGTCTTCATCTTGTGGTGTGATGTCTGCCTCCGTGCTGCCTCATTGCCGCACTAAGTGCAGAGAACCAGTGTGGTGCTTGTTGCCGTAATGGGCTGAGTAATTTCCCTGTTACAGGCCACGCGCCGCCCAGATCCACTGGCTGCACCGCTGAGTGTCTGTCATGTCACCAGCACGCACCCCCGACAGCCCGGAAGGCTAAATGCAGATAGATGGACTCCGTGTGGCGTCTTTAGCTCGCTGTGATCTCGCCGCCTCCAGCTACAGCAGGGAAATAATAAAGTGAGAGAGTGTCGGCCGAGTGCGCTGATGTCCTCGGGCGATCAGCGGAGTGCGGTGGAAGTTATTGTGAAGATGAACGTTAGTATTCACGCAGTCTCTTAGTTCTCCCACTTCTGAATGTGTAATGAAACTCTGCTAAACTCTGATTTAGTTATTGATGAGATAAAGTTTGATTAATACACATTTTGGGACTGAGCTGTTAGCAGATGAAAGCATTTTGAATGCAAGGGATCAGCTGTGCCTGTCTGCCGCCTTCTTCCAAAGAATCCATTACACCGGAGCCAAGAGAGCAGGAGCTGAAGTGCAGGATGTGTCTAATAGAAAGGTAAATATAGTAACCGGAGGCTGAGTGTCAAGCAAACAGAAAGAACATCACCAAAAAATGGCAGGATCAGGAACTACGGTGGATTTTAAAGGAAACAAAACGGGGCTGGAGGCTTTGTGAGGCAGCGTTTCCACCAAACCGGATTTTATTTGGATTCTGGAAGTGTTTGCTTACCCTTGTGTCGTCTTAAGGTCGCTTTCACTCAATCTATACATCTCTCTCTCTCTCTCTCTCTCTCTCTCTCTCTCTCTCTCTCTCTCTCTCTCTCTCTCTCTCTCTCTCTCTCGCTCTCTCTCTCTCTCGTCAATCCCTTTATGAAGACAGCCAGACAGGGGAGCAGGTTAACCACCTTGCTGAGATGTGTTCTTGCCCGGCCAATCAATGATGACCCCGCGTGGCAGTGTAGGCTCGTTGGGGGGGCGGGGGGGGTTCAGGGCCGGGAATCAAGGCATCTTGACCCAGGATGATGGCGGTGTAATGGGATATGTGCTCTGGAAAGCGCAGAGGATCTGAGCTGGATGCCGTCTCACCTCCTGCTGCCTCTCCCTGTCTTGCCATGCTGCCTCATTAACCCCAAGCACACACTGTGTCTTCCTCACTTCGGCTCCTCAGCGCCACCTCTGCCTGTCTCTCTGCGTTTCTCTCCGACTTCTCCTGTCTTTCATTTTCTCGGCTTGTCGAGGATCCTCTCAATGAAGTCGCCACCTCGTAAAGAAGCTCATGGTATGTCTGTGATTAAAGAATACCTGTGTGTCGCCTGCTGGGGAAGAAGCAGCCCTCTCTCTGTGTTGTTGGCCATTATCGGGACCTGCCTCTCGTCCTTGAATACTGATTCATCTACAGATCTAAAGTTGTCTCCGCGCCTGGCACGCCAAGACAAACACGTCTCTGCCAGCTCAGCAAGAGCGCCCCAGTCTGAGTGCACTGGTACCAGACTAAAAACACTAGTCTGGAAAGTGGCTGCATTAGATATGATTAATATTTCCAAAGTGTCGGCACCCGGCGCATTTCCTATCAGGATTTTCCAACGAGGGCTTCCTGAGCTGCTCTGGGTGGAGATTTAATGACAGAGATCCAAATGAAATGAGATTAGTGAGAAGGGGAGATGCCGAGGGATGGATAATGAAAGATGAAGTCGGATGATGGAATCGGGGAAAGCACGGCTGATGCTGGATGTCTTTCACTTCATCAAGAAAAGTACGTCATTAGAACAACAAAACTGTCAGAGGCTTCGTTTTCTGATGAAGAATGGAAGACGCCATCTGTTTACGTCAGTGTGTGTGTGTGCGTGTGTGTGTGTGTATATCCGTCTAGGCTGTGAGTTAATGGTGGTGGAGTGTGGTGTGCAGGGATTGGAGGGTGTTTTAAGTTCACAGCCTCACGGTTTATAAGTTGCCGTAAGGGCCACCTCAATTAACACCTTCTGCATTTGAATCAGCAGGAACTGCTCAGTTACATCTGTGATATATCCCCCCCACCGCCCCTGTGCACGTGAAACTCCCTAAATAACCCAACAAGTACAAGCAAAGATAGAATGTAAGTATCAGAGCTGCATGGTAGTGTTTGATTTGGCAGTTTCAATACACTCAGAGGAGTAGTTTGACATTTCAAGAGATATAGTTGTGTTTTCTTTGCCAAGACTCTAATACCTGTCTGTTAAATGTGAAACAACAGAAAGCAGATGATTCATTTAGCGTTAAATAATGAGTGTAAACTGAAAAAATGTCAACCTACCAGCTGGTGAACCAGGAAATAGAAACTGAATTCCACAGTTATGGTGGTTCCTGACTTTTGCTTTAGCAGTTTTTTAGTTTGGGATCATTCTTAAAATATGTCAATATATACAATTCTGATTTGCATGAAAGTTTATACAGACGTTGATGGTAACTTACTTATCCTCCATCTTCAACATGAGGTTTACATTTGTTCTTTTTATGATCATTTTGGAAAGAGTCAAATAAACTTCATTGATTTTTAGAGCAAATTATGTTTTGCAGCTTCAACAACACAGCGAACATTCAGGCTCTTCTTCTGCCCGTGATTGGTCCGGTTGACTTCTTCTGATTGGATGCTCAGTGGACAATGTCTTGATTGGAGGGAATGTGCACAAACTAATCGATGGTGGTTTTCACCCAATGATTCAGTAGCTGCAAAAACAGGATTTCATATCCACACCCTCACAAATGTTCACATTCAGAAGTGTGAATGCAGATTTGTACACACGGCCACAGCATGTCGTGCTGATATCATTCCAAAAGCTCAACATATTATCAATATGATAATAATATATTATTACCACAGAGCTGTTAAAGTTGACAGCTCGTCCAGCTGCGTATGTCGTAAATCACGAGAGGAGGAAATGCTTTGTCTCGTTTCTATAAGAAAAATAAATGTTTTTCCTCAATTGCTGCTCCAGCGATGAGGACGTGCCGAGTGTCACTCCCCTTGTGTCCTCGTGAGTCATAACAGTGTGACAGTGAGCCGGCATGAACGCTACCACGACCCTGAAACCCAGGCAGCTGAACGCGAGTCGGCCATCAGTCATTTTATTATTTTCACCCACGATTTTCCCGCTGTCACACGTTAAAAACGCCTCCTGTGAAAAAAACGACCTGCAGACAATCTGGCAGAGGGTTGAGGGAAAGTGGACTTTATCGGGGGAGTGAGGTTCAGGTGTTCAGGTCGGGGGAGAACAGGTGTGTGTGTGTCGGTCCTATAATCACTTTGGAATGTGTAACTAATTTCGGATTGTTGCTGTTTGCACAGTAGTTAGAAATCACTCCACGAATTAAAAAATGCAAAACCGTCTAAATAAAACTTTTAATAATTTGGGCTTGGCCTTGTCGAGGTGAACAAACTAGATAATTATAAATATTTCACTTCGAATCACAGTAAAACATCCTTCAGCAATGTTTTTCTGGGGAAAGACCAAAGCAGGAGATCTCTCAGGTGAGGGAGCTTCAGTGTTTAATTAGCAGGAGCGCAGCTCGCGGTGTAATCTGACGTGAAGCCCGATCAACACCGTCCTCCTCCACTCGCTGGCTGCTACACCCAGCCACTGATAAACCCAAACTCTATTCTGAAAGTCATTTGCCAGACTAGCAGCGCTGCACCTGTCGCCGGCGCGGCTCCCTTCCCCGAAGTCATCTCTCTTAATGACTCGCGCCTGCTGTAATTGGCTCTGGCACGGTTTCATTTACAGTTCTGATCAGCCAATCAGATTAGCGGGGTGTCATGTGATTTGTGTTTGCCAAGCCCCCCCCCCCCCCTCCCCCTCCCTCCCCCCTGGAGGAGGCTGATGAGTGATGGGGACAGAATGAAGTGGGTTATCTGAAGAGAGGTTTTAATAAGGTCTGGGACTCCGGTCCTGTGTCAAGGTGGATAGACTGGAGAAACTGGAAAAAGTCAAAAGCAGAGAGGGTCGTGTGTCCCTCAGGGTAACAGTGATATCCCAGTGGAGTCAGGGAATAAGTATTAAATCTACTCATCACCAGAGCGTGAGGGAATTGAGGCAGAGTAAGTCTAGTATTTGTGTAATGTACAGCCTGTCATTCATCCTAAGTCCTTGAAGGTTTCAAACCCAACGTGAAAGATATCTGAGAACAATTGGAACAGACGTCTGACTGTGATTAATCAATATTTGAACACGTTTCAAATCCCGAGGCAGGTTTTTTCTCTGTGTGGAGTTTGCATGTTTCTCCCTGTGTTTGAAGTCAGAGACATGCAGATCAGGGATTGGAGCTGAACTTCAGTTGTGAATGTGAATGTTTGTCTTGATATTTTTGTCCTGCGATACCCCCCCCCCACTGTCAGGTGGGATCCCCCTGAGACCCTCACAGGATAAGTGGAAGAGATAATGGATGGATGAACACTGCCAAAGCTCCAATGCTCCAGAAGTCAGGAATGCATGTAAATTCACTGAGGCTTTTCTGCTGCACTTTTTAAAAACGAACATATTTAACCATGATGTTTAACTCAAAGGATAAAAGAAGCTTCCCAGTGTGATCACACACAGGCCTGAAAATATAGTGCACGCAATGTTTTGTGAATGGGTTTGAATGGAGTCTTATAACAGATTTAAGAAATATTACGGGGGACATTGCAGACATCCCTGTCAGAAAACAGCAGGATGCCCTCTAGGTTGGGGGGGGGGGGGTCGCTGCCCCAAGTGAAGCAGTGTCAGCATCTTGGGCTCTTGTTCACGATGGAGGGAAAGATGGACAAACAGATCAGTGCTGCAACAGCAGTAATGTCAGCCTCTTACCGGACCATTGAGCCGAGGCCACAAGGCAAAACTTTCCATCAGCCACCTATCGTCATGAGCTCCGGGGGAGTGAACGAAAGAATGACAATGTGGATATTAGCGGACAAAATGGGTTCGCTCCCCAGGGTGGCTGGACTCCACCGTAGAAATGAGATGAGGAGTGCAGACACGCGGAAGGAAGCTCAGAGTGGAGCCGCTTCTCCTCCAGGTCAAAGGGGTCAGTTGAGGTGGCTCGGGCATCTTTCCTCCTGGGTGACGTCCGCTGGAGCTACTCTGAACCTGCCTGACTGGGACGTGACCCCAGGTTAGACCCTGAAGTCACTGGAGGGATAACATTTCCCAGTCCGGCCTTGGAAAGCCCTCGGATCCCCCAGGAGGATGTGGAAAGCTGTCAAGAGGGACGTCTGGAACCCCCGGCAAAGCCTCCTGCCCCTGCAGCCCCGACCTCGGATGAGCGTAAGAGAGAAAATGGATGAACTGAGGTATTTCTTTTTTCCCTGGGAGACCCAGTGAGGTGGCAGGTAAAATATTTTAGCTAGATTTAGGACTGAATTTTCCAGCATGGCAGACACTTCATAATAATCATATAAATTTACAAAATCACTTTGCCTCAAAGCTCCTTTTCTTCCTGCTCCCGTCTCCTCCCTCTCTCTCTCTCTCATTTCAGACTTTGCCTTCATTTATCTTTTCTCATTCTCCTCTATTACCTTGCTGAAGTCCACTTGTGAATTTGTCTTTCTGTCGGTTTAGCAGCAGCATGATGTATTGTGACATTTTCCACCGAGCCATTACTCACAGGCGAGCCCTCCCCCCCCGTCCTGGCTTCCTCCGGTCCCCTGCTTGTGGTTAATTCATTTCCTTCATCATCTACTTTTTTATGTGGCTCAGGAAAATAATCATAGTAATAACAATGCAGAATATTTTTGCCAAGGGCATCGTCCACTGGGTTGTTTGCACCTAAGCTGTCCTGGCATTTAATGATTATTCTAATGAGAAAAAGAAATGTAGCCTGATAAGAATAGTCATGTTTCAGCTTTGTCCTTGGTCCTGGTGACTCCACAAGTGGGCTTCCTTTCATTCCACTGGATTCACTGGTGGCCGGAGCGAGACTCATTTCACAGTGGGACAATCCAGCTCATGGGTTAGGAGACAGGGAAGCAACATTAAACCAAGTGTTCTGGTTCAAGATGAGTAATTTATCTCAAAGGAGTAAAATGAAATTATGTAAAAAGTAAATAATGAAGATGAACTAAATAGAGGGAAAGGGTCATTTAATGCTATTTAAATAAAAGAAGTGAGCTTCATGTCTTTGGAATGTGGGAGGAAGATGAAGTACCAGGAGAAAACCCACTTAGACAAGAGGAGAGAACCCTGAAAAAATCAGGATTCAAACCATGAACCTTCTGGTGGTGTGGAGTCCGGTGTATATGCAATCAGTCTTTATTACCTGGATAGTTTCAAAGCATTCATTAAAGAATCGTGAATCTTGCAAAAAAAGGCACCCTGGCAATCTGAGAGTGGAGGGCCCTGGGACCTGGAAAATGTTTTTTGGAGATCAGATTAGTTTCCGTTGATTGGAGAGCCGGTTGGAAGCAGGCGTTCGATTGGGCCAAAGCTTCAGCAGCTGGAGCCAATCCTGCACTTGGGTTCCCAGATCATCGCTCCGAAGAAAAGATCCACTAAAAGTTGAGCAGTAACTATGGCTGCAACACATAGTATAAGAAAGTTGTCAAATGTAAAACTCAAAAAATGAAAAATGGAACCGGCTGGACGTTCGTTGAAATTCAACTGTGTCCTGCTCTTACTTTACTCACATTAAACTTCACAGCTTCAACACTTCTGGCCCCGAGAGGCGAGACCGAGCACAAACCGATCATGGATTTTTTATTCTCACCATAACGTGCACTGGCAGAAACCTTCACACTGCAAACTGCTGCTGGTCACAACCCGGGACTCTGGTTCCAGTGGGGAGAGAAATTCAGTCGGCAGAAAGAAAATATGAAGTGATAACAACAGAAAGTGACAAGCGGACAGAAGGGAAGCATTAGCCTAAAGCCAGAGTGTTGGGAGTACAGGTGTGTTCTGGTGGTGGGGCTGGGCAGATACAGAAATATGAAGAGAAAGCCGGTAGAGCTGTGGATTAGCACCGACAGCCCCGGGAGTCGATCAGTCTGCCTGCTCCTCTCATCTCTGGGCACCCGGTAGAATAACAGGGCTGTCCTAGCTGCTCGCCAGGAGCGGGGGGGGGGGGGAGGTCCGGGAATAGAAGTGGACGATTGAGATGAAGCCGGAGGGCGACGCCTGGAGGTCGGAGGTGATGAATCATTCATGCTGAATATCCACATCTCTTATGAAACTACTTTAATAGTGGTAAAATGTTATAATAATCTGTATCTAGATGTGTTTCTGTTTCCCCCGCAGACGTTATGCAAATCGCCAATTAAAAAGTTAAATTTAAAGTTTCCTGTGATTCTGGCAATACTTTTCCCAAAATTTTTCTGAATAAAAATTGGTGATCAAATGCAGGACCAAATATTTAAGGAATTTTATTTATCACCATCCGCAAAAGTTAATGTCTAAACTAGCATATTTGATACTTTTTACAGTTATTCAGTAATTCCCCCGATTGTGAGCTAATCTCGGGGGAACACACTTGATTCTAAAGCCTGTAGATGTTTGCAGGATGGAGAAGTGACCTGCTGGTGAAGTCCAGACGTATGTTGTTGTTGTGTGAGTGTAGCTGCTTCTTCTAATAACAAAGAGTGACATTGATGGAGACAATCAAACCTCGTCTCTCTCGTTAATCAGTGTAATTCCTGCTCCGAAGCCAATTCATCAGGATCAATCCCCACTTGAGCAAAGTCAATTTTAGCTTTAGACTGTTAATGTATCATTAATGAGCTCAATTATTAAAAAAAAAGAAGAGTTCATTTAATAACACAAAAAGTTATTTAGCTTAAGAAAGTTCGGCAACTTTGTGAGTGACTTAATTGTCGCAGCCTAATTAGAATGAATGGGAGCCGTGTGGACAGAGCTGCCGGGCGAGATAGAGCAGGGATCTCCATCTTGGTTCACGTCAGTGTAGCCTGTTAGCAAGATGCAAAATGTCAGAGCCTCAGAGCTGATTGGATAACTTCCAGCTGGACACAACCTAATTTAACTCACAGGCACATTGACATTAAGTTTTACATCACCGGGCAAGGCCCAGGGTCAACGTCTGCTGAGGTGAGATAGACTAATAAAGACAGGGAGGCTTGAATTGTGAAGGGAGACGTCGCCTGGAATAAAATACACAATATATGAACATAGTGGTTCAAACTTTAATAACCGCTAGCCGGTGACATTCTGTTTTCAGTTTGTCCATCGGTCCCATTCTTGACTCCCCTCATTCTGTTTCTATTTAAAATGCTTTAAACTCTTTATATTAAATAAGTCTGGACAGACATGAATGTAAACTGCACCTTGACTGGTTGGCAGAGGCATTTGACTGCAAGGTCTTTTCCATTCATTATCTCATAGGGTGACGTTTTATTTAAAAATTCAAACTTCAAACATGGGGGCAACATTTTCTATTGAGACTGTAATGACCTGATACAGAAACTGTTGGTAAAGACGAGACATTCCGTAGAAAACTATTGGACAAACCTCAGCCACTGATTTTTCAAGGCAAAAGAAGTGCACACGAGTCCAAAGCGGTGGAAGAAGGCTGGTTCCAAAACCGTTCTTTTCCTCTTCTTCTTCTTTGACCTTTTGCGTTGGTGGAAGTATAACTGCACTTTTGGTCTTGACACTCCAAGCCCCCTAATGTTTAAATCTTGTTTTACATCAATCTGGCAAATCCCACCATGTCCCTTCTACCTTCGATCTACTCGACTGTTTCATCTTCTGTGTTAATGCCTCACATGCAGAGGTGTGTAGAAAGGCTGCAGCTGCAAACAGCCATTCAGGAACTAGCAGTGTGTGTAAATCTGAACTTTTCGTGACAAAGCGGTGTGAAGCAGAGGACAACAGACAAGCCCCACTGCTGATGATGTCACCGGCGCGATGCGATAAGGAGGCGCAAGAGGAGGAGAGAGGAGGAGAGAGGAGCGGACAAACAGAGTGATTAGTGGTGGGGAGTGTTCGTTTAGGAAGACAAACAGCTTCATTTAAAGCTGCTGAAGCACCGAGGAGCCCTCTCTCTCTCTCTCTCTCTCTCACTCTCTCTCTCTCCCTCTCTCTCTCCCTCTCTCTCTCCCCACGGGTTGAAATTTGCCTCTTTTCACTGATGTAGGATCCAATCCCTGTCCTCGCTCCCTCTGTCTCGTGTCTGGAGTGATAATAGATTATCCAGCGTCTCGCCTGAGGAGCCGCTGTCGTTGATTTGCTCTTGAACATATTTTCTGCCTGCGTTTGCTGAAGCTGCTCCTCTCTGCTCTCGATCTGCAGCTGATAGCGTCACGGCTCGACTGTTTTCCACTTTTGTTTTTAGTTCTTTTTTTTAATTCCCTGACAGTCAGTCATTTCATTTCAAAATGGTTACGCAGAAGAAGAAATGCCAAACTTGCCGACCCTTGCGTTTGATTTCTTCCCATCTCTCTCTGCTGATGGTTTTACTGGCGGGAGTGAAATTAATATTTTACCATCGACACAGTGTCAACAGTTGTAGATGTGATTTCTCTGCAGATATCATGAGGGAATTGTAACATGAAAATGTTTTGGCTGCAGTGATAAGACAGTGTGTGAGTGGGTTTTTGTCTGTGTGTATATGAAGTTGGATTACTGCCATTTTCCAAGAGAATCAGGACCTACGCATGCCTTTAAGGTTTATACTCGTTCATTTATACAAATACATATTTACCACTTGGACATTTGCCTTTGTTGCGGTGCCGGAGGGATTCATTGGCCCAGGCTACACTTTTTGTTTTGCTTCTTTTTAGACGTTGTGTGTGTGTGTGTGTGTGTGTGTGTGTGTGTGTGTGTGTGTGTGTCTGTGTCTGTGTGTGGATGGAGACAGTCGCGTGGAAATGAGTAATTTCTCCATCTCCAAGTATTTTCAGGTGTATTTGACATTTCTATTACTCAGCCTGGGATATATTTTTTTTCAAGGTAAGCAGTTGCTGCACAGTCACAGAGAGGAGACAGAAAAGGCATAATGCTGAACTTGCACTCATCCTCTGGTCTCTGATCCTATCGGTTGCAAAAGTGAAATTTCAGTTTCTTACTTCGTAATGCCAGTCACCTTGAGAGAACCTGTGGTGTTTCTGGTTTGCAGGATTTGAGAAAGCTGAAGCATAAGGGAATCCAGAGGGATCAGCAAAGAGACTTCAAACCCTAAAGCATGCTGGGATAATTAAACTTAGGTGTGAAACTTGAGGACAGGTGCAGAGGATGACAGGAGCAGGAAACACAATAAGAAAGACAAGGAAAGAAGCTTCAAAGTAAAACAGGAAGTAACAAATCCAAAATACAAACAGACATAAATCCCAAAACACAAAACCAAAGTCCAAACACAAAGACCACAAACTAACAATTAGAATATATGTACAAGGAACATTCACCACCCATATATTGTGAATTTATTACAATAATTTCTTATCACTCACTAGCTCTAAACTGCAGTACAACAACAATACTTGTTCCTTTGTCAGAGAACTTTACATGCATCGATCCCGCGTGTGCAGTACATAAAAGTCAGCTGGAGCATAAAAAGCTGTTCAAAATATTAGAGGAAGCGACTCTGGCCCAACCTGCCTGTTATGAAACTGGATTATATTCATCTCTCCAAAGTCGTGAGTCATATTTACCTTGAACACATCCTGGACCTTTGGGTTTATCTTAGAAAGTTTTGTCCTGAGCCAAACTTTCATTGAAGGATGTATTTCAGACTTGACTGGGTTTCATTCCAGTGTCTCTTGACATGTATTACACATACTGTATATCTTGACTTGTCCCCCCCCCCCCCCCCCCCCCCCCCCCCCGCTCCCCTGCCATGAACTGCAATATTAGTTTATTCTCTTCTTGAAAAAGGTGGACACCCATTTTCCAATTACAGATCTTGTCTTTAGGTGTTAATTGCCGAATGACCTCCGGAGCTGTTGTGGATGTTGTGTAAGGGTTTTTTCTTTTTTTCTATTTGTGTTAATAACGTCTAATCGCACTGAAACAGAGAGCAGCCACCTAATAGAGGAGAGAGCCGAGCTGCTTTTTAACCCATTATCCGTCAATGAGGTGTAATCTCATGCAAACACGCAGGCGGCCGCGTGCCAAGTCACAACGAGCCGCTGTGATTCACATTCAGGACGTTGAAATGACACAATGTATTTTTTTTTTTCTTTGGTTTAATTTAGAATGAATCGGTAGAAGAGAGCAGGAGGGATCTGGTGAAGTTTATCAGCATTTCGGTTTGAAAGCGTCAGGTCTTCACCTCGGAGCATTTCGACATCGCAGGATGGAAATTATTTAAACCAGTAAACCATGTTTTACTGCAGCCATTTGCTGTTATTCATATTGTTGTTTTTATAACTGTATAGAAGGATGGACGACATAATAGCTCTGCAAAAGTGTAGCCTCTTTATCGTCCCCTGGTGGCTGCCTGCAGTATAAAACCCTACCTGCTCCATGTTAATTGATTGGACATGTACAAATACAATTTCTGTCATTTGTGGTGGTTCTTATCGCAGTGATATTTGCTCAAGTGCTCATTTTCCCTAAGTTTGGTTTCGATCAATTATTTGATGCAATAAAAACACGACAAAAAGACAGATGAGGCTGCCTCGTGATTGGTCCAGTGACTGTATTGTGCAGACTCTGGCTGAGGTCATTGGAGCAATATGGCTGCGTGGTTATCAGCTCACACAGTTATGGTCATCCAGGTTGAATCAGCTTTTCCCTTTTTACCTGTTGTAATATTTGTACAATGTCTGTCTTGTGTGTTCTTAGGAAATCCTCCAGCCACAGGTACCGGCACATTGATCATCTACCTGGAGGACTACAATGACAACGCCCCCTACGTGTTCCCATCGGAAGCACAAGTGTGTGAAGACACCAAAGACATGAACGTGGCCATAGTTGGGGGACGGGACCTGGACCTTCCCCCCAATGGAGCACCCTTTAAGATAGAGCTGGGGAAAGCACCGGGTCTGGATAAAACATGGAAAGTTACCAGAGTCAACTGTGAGTATTTGATCCTTTAAAACAAGTTAAAAGCTCTTTAACTGGGCTGAACTGGGCCTTTTCAGTGGGGTTTTAATAACAGGCCTGTTTTATTTATCTTTATCTGCCCTGTTATTATTCCCTCATTGCTTTTGTGCATCTCCCTCCAGGGAATGAAGGGATAAAAATAAATGAAAAGAGCCGATGTGTGCGGGTTGAGAGAAAGCTGTCAAAGCACAAAAGAACATTTCTGCTCCAGAAGGATCAGTTCACCGGAATCCAGTTTTTATTTCCCGTGTTAATATGAATACAGAGAGCAGCTGCCGTACCTCATACTTATCACATGATGAGGATGAAGGGTAAAATGAAGGAGGGAGGAGAAACAGACGGACAGCCAAGACATTGATTCGGGGGGGGTTTCATGACCGACAGCGCTGTCTGTGTGTGTTTGAGTGACAGAGCAGACCTAGAACCTGCCTAGAGGTATTAGCTGTGACTGACAGCGGGAGAGGGAGGTACAGACACTCCTCAATCACCGGCACTGGAAGAGACAGACAGAGCGAGCGGAGAAGGAGCCGGCTCCCACTGAGCTGGACTGCCGCTGTGCCCGGCCCAGCTGTTTGTGTTAAAGCAGGAGAGAGGGTGGTTACGGCTCAACAGCACAACTCATTATAATAATAACAGTTTTTCACATTGACGCATGTTCAACAAGTGGTTTCAGTGACAATAAGTGGTTCCTCGAATACAAGAGGATAAAATTAATTGTGATTTGTTTGAAAGAGAAATCCCACTTTCTGTTTTTTTCTAAAATTATTCACATGTAACTTCCTGTTTTGACGATTTAAAGCGAGAGTGTGATTTAAGTTAAGTCGAGAAACATTATTAATGGTGTTGCCGCAACACATTGGAGTCAGAGAGCGATTTTGATGAATATAAAAAATGGTCCAAATCTCACAAATCATCCAAAATTCATCCAGAATCTGAAAGTGAATCCATTTAAGCTGCAGGGTGGTGAATTTATAACTTTCAACTACGATTAGCAGCAGCGTGAAATAACTTTAAACTCAATGATTTAATGTTTTTTTTTTACCCAAATTCATCTTGAGAGTAGTTTTTATACTCTCTGATTTTGACTCTTTATCAAAGCCCAGTGATTGTCTCATCCTTTGTACCGATGATTCACCCGGGGAAGGTTCAGGCCCACTCAGGCATCACATTTACCTCAACCACCAGCCGGTTTAACATTGCTCATGGAGGAAAAAAAATAAATGAACCAGGCATTTACTTCTGGAAGATTGAACAAAATAATGACTTTCGCTCTGCAGCTCTGTGGCTCTGACTGACAGCAGATCTGAGAGCAAATGAACGTCTACAGCAGGAGCCTCACACACGGCAGTCAACCACCATCAAAACACCACATGAGGGAATATCCCGAGACACAATAGTGTTCAACCCTCCGATGGAATAACCAGAATCTAGCAGTGAGCCCCGAAGGTGTTCACTGCACTGAAACACTGTACTTTTCTTTAAAGTGTCACAGTTACATTTCTCTGTATACCCTCATCTTAGATTATAAACTGCATAACGCAAGACATTAGTATTTCTAAATAGAAACTGCATCTCTGACCTTTTTCAAAGCAGCCATTTTGACATTAGTAGATAGTAGTTGAAGTGGCAGCTGTAGCTCAGGAGATGGGGGGGGGGGGGGGGTTTGATTCCCGGCGCCTCCGGTCTATGTACCATAGTGTCCTCGGGCAAGAAACCGAACCCCCCAGTGTGCTATGTTTGTTAAAGCACCTTTATGAATCGAGTCCTCGTAGCGTTTCAGTTAAATACAAGTGACGTTAATGACGATGCTGTTCTGTTTGAATACAGAGCTGTAATTAATGTGATTAGTATCCCCAGTGTTTACCTACTTTCTCACGGCCGCTGTGAGAAAATGTCTTTTCCTGCCTTTTTAAAACCCACTGATGAGTCAGTGAGATGGGTCTGATTTATTCAAAGTGGAGCCTCTGCCTTTTACTGGGGCTCACAGTTGCTCTGTGACAATGCTTTGGGTGCACAGTGTGAAATATGAATTCTGTAATTGAACACAAACCTGAGAGTCACGTAACCCGGAGGTAACAGCCCCGGCGGGCGGGCTGAAAGTGCAGCTTTGCATATTGTTGCACAATTTAACGTGAAGTGGCTCCAGTCTATTCTCTTGAGTCTCATAAGGAATTTAAAAAAAAGTGATGCAACAAAATGCAACAATCTTATGCAACTTGAGAGGTGCCAATTTGGAATGGCCTTGCACCAAGTTACTTGAGGCTTAAAGCATTTGTCTTCACATATTTGGTTCTGCTTTGCAAAACAGGCGGCTGTTAAAGCAGAATAAGTGGACACTTCACACAGAGTGACCAATCCGTTCCGTTAAAGCACTGTCATTCTCCTTCTGTTTGTCTCCGACAGCCACGCACTCCCAAATCATGCTCTTGCAGAGTCTGAAGAAAGCCAACTACCAGCTCCCGTTGCTCATCACCGACTCAGGGGTCCCCCCTTTGTCCAACAGCACAGAGATCAAAGTCCAGGTGTGCGTCTGTAAGAAGAACAAGATGCACTGCAGCTCGGCCCACTCCCACCGCCACAGCCTCGTGGGGCTGCTCGCCACACTCCTGCTCACCCTACTCTGTAAGTACCATCACCACCACAACACCCAGGATATTAGTTCATCAATCTGAATGTTCTTTAAAGTCTTACATACATTTAGATTGTACATACTAGCTCTTAAATCCATTCAGGTAGGTCTGAAATATGTAAATGTTCATGTTACTTCTGCTGCTTTCATCTTCAAAGGTTTTGACCTCATGTGTAGTTCTCTGTTGAAGTTCTTTGTCAAAGATAAAGATATTAACACGCTCTAGTAAAACCACAACCAAGATTGATGTCACTATCTGTGGTTTGAGAGGTAACACGACATATTGAGAGTTATTCTATAAGATTACCACATTTTGTTCAAATACAGGGAAGTTTAAGTACTTCTGGGACTTTGATAATTCTCAAATTTCATTCATTATGGTCTTGACAAAGTCTTAAAAAGTCTAAAATCCCAGTTTTTGATAATAAAGAGACCAAAGCAAAATTCTACAGGCTTATAAAGTGCAGTGAATATATAAATGTCTGTGTGATACACTGGTTGCAACCTTTGCAGGCACCTAAAAGTTTGTCTGTTGCATTTCACATCTCCATATTGTTCTGCCACCGGGCCTGCAGCTCTCACCAGGAAGTTAAACTTGAATTTACTCTGAATATCTCTAATAAGTCATTAAAAGCAACATAAATAATTCAACACAAACATAATGAAGGGCGTTATTAATAGGTTTTAAGGCTCGTAGATCCAGTTCACCTGTCTGAGTTAGTTCTTTATAGGCAGGTTCAATGTGCAGAGCAAGCAGAGTGCAGCAGGAGGGAGGAGGAGCGAGTGAAGGAATTAAAGAAGAAGAAGAAGAGGTGGACTGGTAGAGAAAGGAAAGAAAGGGGTGGGAAAATAAATGACAGGAAAAGGAAACAACTGGTAAGGAAAGGAAAGGGATAATTATTTCAGAGCCGAATGTATTCCATTCTTTCTCAATTTGTATTTGACAGTGAAATGTCCACTGATCATCTGAAAATCTCAGTCGTGTTTCTCTCCAGCCCTTTCCTCTCTTTCTTCGTCTGGCTCTATTGATCATAAAGTCTCTTTCCTGCCTCTCTCTTGTCCCGTACATCACTCCCACTTGCATATCCTCTTCCCGTCTCTCATCCCTCATCCCTCTCTGCCACTGGTTTTCCTTCCCCGCACTACTTCTCTTGCTCTTTTTCTTTCTCTCCATTTAGCAATCAACCGCACTCCTTTTGCTTACAGGCAGAATCTCCGCGTCTCATCTTCTCATTTTCCCTCGGTATCTGCGAATCACAGCATCTAGCATGACCCATTGATCTTCCTCTGGGTGTGGATCAATCTATCTGTTGAGGCGTATCTCTTCTCGTGGCGCTCGCTCACGGCAGATGCCGGCGCCGCTGTGCACTGGAAGGCTTTGTTTTGAGTTCGCGCCAGGAAGGACTCATCTTGGCGTTCTCTCATTACGCGGTTAGAGCACTAAGTTATACCTGCAACTTCTGTTGAACCTCGCGATTCACAGGACACGAGGTATTAAATTAAACTGACAACGCGTGGCAGGCAGCAGGAGGAGAGCGGCACACCCTGGCGCTGATAGACCATTAGTCGCGGCTCCGCTGCAACACACTAATCACGAGTGTAAGCTGATGCTGCGTCAGCGTTCGCGGGCGAGCAGCCATCTCTCGGAAAGTTTTATGGCAGCGAGCCTGAGAGTTCCCAGCTGGAACAGTCAGTCAGATTTTCACACTCTCCGCCATTAGAAAGATTTTGTTAGCTGCCGCTGCCATGCTAGTGGCCGTAGTAGAAAGCATTTTAATTGGCTGACATGCCGAGATGACACGAGTAGAGTTTCATCTGGAGATATCCTTCCGCTGAATGACAGTAGGATTCAATACTCCACTGTAAACCATGCTGAGATGGACGGAGGCATTCATTGACCAAATAGCTGCTGCAGAGTCTGAGGTTACCTGGTCCCCAGATAGACCATATGCCAGTCAGTGAGAGTGAAGCACATGAAACAGTGAGACAGGGAGGAATTAACTTGTGTGTTCCTGTCTTTATATCTTTGTGAGGACCATACTAAGCATAGACCCTAGTGAGGACATTTATTTGAAAGTGAGGACATTCTTAAAGGGTACTCACTTTTTCAACGGGCTGTTTGAGAGTTAATACTTGGTTTTGGACTAAGGATTAGAATTGGGTAAGGGTTAGAAATTTAGTTTGGAACGTGAAGGTCAGGGGTTAGGAAATGCATTATGTTAATGAGTGTCCTCACTAAGATATAAGTACAAACGTGTGTGTGTGTGTGTGGTCCAGGTATTACTTTTATTTTAGGGACCTAAATCTGTCTCGACAGTCACATTGTGGGGACTTGTTTTCCCGATGGGGACAAAGACAAAGACATGGTTTAAGGATTGAGTTGGTTTAGGTTAGGTTAAGGGTTAGGCAAGTAGTGACTATGGTTACTACTTGTAGAGTTTTCAGGAAATCAATGTAAATCAATGTAATGTCCTCTAAAGTCATGTAGACACGACTGTGTGTGTGAGTGTGTGTGTATACGTTGTGCGGTTGCGTGTCTGTGTTGGGAATCTCAGACAGTATTACAACTCGGCAGAGGTTTCACCAATTCTGTCGCAGTACATCTTCACACAGACACACACAGACACACACACACACGAGTGCCCAGAGAGATGACTCCTGCTCAAGCTCATCACACAGACCTGTGCTGGGGGACAGATAGAGGGGACTGATCACGGCAGTGTATAGTCAGATAGTCTGACAGAGAGGATCCTGTTTCAATTCCCTTATCTCCGAGCTGAACTCTGACCTTCCAGGGGAGAGATGAAGGGAAGAAAAATGGAAAGAGCCAGAAGGGAAAGGATGGGGGAATGGAGACGAGAATAAAGGTGTGGAGATTAAACTCTCCTGTTTTGTTCTCGGGTTTTTTCTTTCGCCAACCAGGCTCCAGGCGTACAGTGAGCAAGCTGCAGTTTTCTTAATTTCTCTGGCTCCCTGCTCTCCTCCCTCTCCCTCCTCCTTCTTCATTTCTCTCTTAGTCCCCATATCTGTCACCTAGAAAATACCATAAAAACAGTGTATACTATATTTAGCTTATTATACGTCATCTCATATTTTTCTAGATTTAGATTCAACATAACTAAGTGAATATATTTGCAGCATCAATGCACCTGATTAATTTCCACCTCATCATAGACTCCAGGCCACTATATATAGTATAGTACTGTTTACATGGTTAAGTTTAAATTATTTGATTTGTTGAAACCTGAAACAGCCAATGCTATCTTGAAGCACGAGAGAGTGATAATCGGCCTCATACCCAAACCAATCATACGAGCAGATTCATCTTTAAGTTGCGAATCCGAATCCTGTTCACGAATGAGATGACGTTTTATTTGAGTTACGCATAAAATGCCAAAGAATAATCATGATCCCTTACGGGGAAATTAAGCTAACTGGCTAGCAGTGTATTTTGGTCGGGTAAAGCAAATGTGTCAGAGTTAAAAGTGATCGAAATCTTGAGTTGCCTTGAATAGAACTGGGTTTTTCTCTGGGTTTGAACATTGTTGGATTCTAGAGAATATACAGTAAGTACGCAAGTCAACAAATGTAGGTGTTTTTAGAGCAATACATCCACAAGAGGGCATAGATAAATAGATAGTCACGTTTTTCTGACAACAACAAACATGGCAACGCTGGTAGATGTTTAGAATAAGTACCTCTTGCTTGTCAGTTGATTGGTTTGGAATTGGACTAACTTAGGATAGGAATCGTTTAACGTTTTCATTATTTAAACCAAAACCTTCCCTGACCTTAAGCAAGCTTAATTTGTTGTGATCTGTTGTGCACGTGTTTGTTCTCCATGTCGGGAGTTGCGTAACTCAAGAACAAGAACTGCATGTAGTTGTTCTTTGCCTCCTCTGTGTGAGCACTAAACCCTCCAGAGGACACGATCTAGAGTCTCAGCAGCGGTTGGTATTTTGTGTATTGTGTGCCTATTTGTGTGGTGTGTGTGTGTTTGTGTGTGTGTATTGTGAGGTAATATATTTCCGCGTATGCGTGTGTTGATTTATTCCGAGCGAGGCTTATGAAGAGAGAAAAGATTACTATAAACAGACAATCTATCTCAACAAGTACTTCACTTGCATATATTCCATCTGAAAACTCATAATTTCCTTAAAACAGCTGAAGTGATTCGCATTTGTACATTTTCCACAAACGTATGCGAGACAGTGAGAAAAAGATCAATCTGTGAGTCTCCGTGAAATGATACTTGAATCGAGAGAACTGATCAACGAAAGAAAGAAAACTGGATTCCCCCCCCCCCCCCCCCCGCCCGCTGACAGATTTTTCTCTTGTTGCATGCATCTCCCGGAAGCCGGGTAGAATTTAAATGATGTGTGGGTCGTGACGCCTGCTTCTTGATATGTTGTTGCTGTCACTGGCCTCAGCCTGAATCACACATCTCCCCCCCCCCCCCCCCGAAAGCCTCCACACCTTTTCCCCACCGACTTGTTCTCCGTAGCAACACAGGCAGGAGTGGAGCCACATCCTCGCTTGCTTCCTGTCCTCGCTCTCGGCCGTGTACAACTCCGCTGGGGTTGCGTTTCAGACCCTTAAATAATGTATGTAACCCTGTGCGGCAGAGGGGGGGGGGGGGGCGGCGGGGGGGCGTGAGCCGGTGTGTGCCGAGTGCCGACATATACTGTGTCTTCTAATGCTTACGAGACTTTTGTTTGCTGTTGCAGGATTGGTTGCTAAATCCCAGGGCTTTGCAGGGGCCTACTTTCACTCCCCTCCATTTTAAGCCTGTCTTTTGTGATCAGGGTGCCAAAGACTCTCTCACACAGACGCACACACATCCACTACACACCCACACATGGTCATACTTAGATCACGGGTGTTAAATGTCCATGTGAAACCACATTTTTCACCTGGGATAAGACGTCCTAATTGGGTGAATGCAGTACATACCTGCTCCCTGCGATGCACAAACAAAAAAGACAGCTACTCACAAGAGGGATTCCTGCAGTGAGATGAAACCACAAGCAGGAATTCTCTGGCTCAAGCTGCCACCACAGCTAACAGGTGGCAAACCAACACAGATGACCACACTGCCACCTATCAGTGCACACATGAACTGATGTGCAGAGCATGCCTCTCTGCAGCAGCTCAAAATGAAATCCTCAAACTTGTGGCTGGAGGCAAAAAAGTTTGTAATGATGTGTATTCGGACATTTCTGGAATTATGTTTTGTGCGTATGGTGGCTGTGTGTGAATTAGGCTCATGATTGATGTGAAAAGGATTAAAGAAAATCTCTGTGATCGTGGTGCTGATGCTCGTACCAGTATTTCATCTTCAAATACATATATATATATATACATATAAGCATCCTGCATTGGGCCGGCTTCATCCAACATAATGCTTGATTCAGAAGAGTCCACCCAAACTCAAACCTCATGTTAAAATCTGCAGGATTATGGCTTTCGGCTGCAGATTTGTTGTGATGTATTACAGAAACATACTCCTCTCTTCCTTTTTCCCTCTGTAACATCAGCAAGAGGAATAATGTAGTTCTAGGCGTAAAGAGGAGAGAGAGAGAGAGAGAGAGAGAGAGAGAGAGAGAGAGAGAGAAAAAAAGAGAGGATGTGAGAAAGAGAGGGGGCGGGGGTGGAGTCAAAATAAAGCATTTACCATCAAACACAACAAACAACTCCCTGCCCACATGCCACTAATTTACCTCCATCCTCCTGGGGGTTTGAGTCCGCACCGTTCCTCCGCTCTGATCCCTCGCCACGCTCTGACAGCTACTTTTCCTCTTCCTTCTGCGGCTCTACACTAATCCCCCCTCGGCTACAGCGACGGCATGTTTAGGGGCTTATTTACTCTTGTAAAAAGGACTGTTTTTTTTCACAGCTGGTGCCAGAGTGGTGTGTTGGGTGTAGAGAGGGGGGGGGGGGGGGGGGGGGGGGGGGCGATGTTCCTGGCCTCAGATAGAAATGTGAAGGATTTTGGGATCTTTGAACTGAGACGTGAAAAGTCGCTCACACTGGAAAGAGATATAATTTTTTTTCATCTGATTCATTAAACGAAGAATTCCTTTGGCACTGAACAATTTGAACATCAGTGTTAATACATAAAACTGTATATTCAGCCACATGAAGGAGCCAGAAGTGTTTCATATTTGCTCTAGTGAAATGTGAATTATTTGTTGATCATTAGCAAGAGAAGCTTCAAGGCGTCATGAATTGTTTATGAATATAAAGTTGCTGCAGCAGACGGCACTCATGTCTTACTCATATATTATGGATCAGTCGTGTTGGTACATCTGTTAACCAGTTGCACTGGGATGTTCGGGGACTGCTCAGCCCCAAATTTGAGGTTGTCAAGAGAAATAACTGTGGAGGAAAAAGCAATCAGATGTCTTAAGGATTAAGGAACATGGATGAACAGATACATCTGATTTCCTTTCATATTTACACATGTCAAATAGACAATTTACTTTAATACCAAGGCTGCATTAATGTGCTTCTTAGCTTACATCTATTCAAGTTTATTAATCCCTTCCACCCCCCCCCCCCCCCCCCACTCTGTTCATGTCGCTTATTTAAATGTTTCTATAACAACAAATGTTACAGTTCTTATCATTAAGGTTTCACTACTGGTTGGTTCGCAGTGAAAAAACATCTCATTACTAAATGTTCCTCAATCCTGGGGGGGGGGGGGGGGGGGGAGCAGACAAGTCACAATCAGCTGTTTGTAGGAAACTAGACAAAAGAGAAAAATGTTAAATCTGTTTACAACCAACACTTTGGTAGTTTTACCATCAAAACAAACAGGACTAGAACATATTAGCAACATTTCCCTCCGTCATCTATACCTCCAATCCTGCAGGGAAGGCTGGAGACGATCCCAGCTGACAGTGGGTGAGGGACAGGTCGCCAGCGTATTGCATGGCCAACCTATAGAGACAAGCTTATTGATAGACCCTTGGCCAAACCGGGATTCAAACCTGGAACATTCTTGCTGTGAGGTGAGGTTTGATTGTAGTTTGAGCCTTTGAGTATCTCATCTTACAGTGTGAGTACATTCATGTATCTTCTGTAGTCTGTATGCTGAGTGATTTGAGAAGCTTTAAAACTCTCCGGCTCTTCATCATCATCTGTCTGGTTCAGTTATTACCTCTCTGTGTTGTGAGGGTCGGCCTGACAGTCTCCATCTTCTTCTCCAACACTTCCTCCATCGCAGCACCATCGGTGTCCGTCTCTCAGCCGTGACACACCTGAGCTAATCATCTGTCACCCTCCGCCCCTCTCAGCAATTAGAGCGGTGGGGGAAACGGGTCCTGCTCCCTCCAGTGTCCCGTCCGACTCCGCCTCGCCTCCTGCAGCTTGTTAAATCCACATTTTCCGCATTAAGCTGATGCCTTTTACCCACAGAGACTTACAACAAGTGGAGACAAAAATATACGTTGGCATCGGTGAATGTCTCTCAGGTCACTGGTCTACACGGTGAAAGGAGGTTTGATATATTCCTTCGCGTCTGGTTTCTGTAAAATGGAAATAGGTGGAATTTCTAGTGTTTTTCATGCAGTGCTGGAATGTGAGCGAGAAATGAAATGGTTGTTTATATTTACAAGTGCATGTAAACACAAACTTTAGCTTGTAGATACTGTTTATTGGAGCTGTTCCAACCAGTAGACGGATGTGAAAACATTGAGGAACCACAGCAGCCGAAGAGAGAGAGAGAGAGCAAAGCAGGTCAATGTGCTGCCAAGCAACGATAAACATTCATGCTTCTGTTGACAGATATTATTACAGTCATTTAAATCTCACCTGAAAATAATAATAATAACGGTTTTCTCAGCCTGACTCGTTTTTGCCGTCTGCTTCTTGATCGTCGACATTAGAGGAAGTTGTCGCTCCACGCCATTTTCCATTTTGTCCACATCGTGAGAAACATGTGGATGGTGCGTGACTGTCTCTGGAGCAATAACCTTAATTATATCCTTATATCCTGTAGTGTGTGATGCGCCTTAATATCATATAATAATATGATTCTCCTCATGCCCATGACTCGACTCGGTTTCAAAATTGGTCCGATTTTGAAAACTCCTGTCGTCTGAGCGGTATCAGGGAGCTAATGTCCTTTTCAGGGGACTCCAGCTCCATTTAGCTCCCAAGTAATTCGAACCATGTCTGAACTCAAAGGCACTAAAAGACTCAAGAGGTTTACACGGATCAACAATAAGCATCTAACAGGAAGAAGGAGAATGTAGCAGGAATCAAAGCGTCACTTTGTGAGTCGCTATGGGAGCACAGAGTGGTTTTCAGACCTTCTTCTGCTTCCTTTAACATAAAGTGACTCATTCCCAGTCCATAGTGGTTATATTCTGTTCATCCCTCTCTCATGCTCCCTCTTCTTCCTACTCACTTCTCCCTTTCATCTGCTCCTCACCCAAGAGTTCATCTCCTGTGTCGGTGCGAGAGCTGAGGTGAATTGATTCGGGGATGTATTTTCATGTCCAGGCCTTGACTTTTTTAGCCAGAGGGGCATTAGGTTTGCAACCCAAAGAGTGTTTCTCCACTGTTATTTCCTTTTTTATGGAACACTCCGGCCTGAGTCTCCTGAAAGCGGGAAGAGAAAAAAACGTTAGTGAAATAAAAATCAATCAGCTCCAACCCTCTCCCCCCCCCCCCCCACCCGCTCCCTCCACCCTATTAGATATTCACCCCCCCATCCAGGCGAAGCTTCGATCGCCTCAGAATTTTCTGAAGTGTGTAGCACCAATTCATTTCTGAATGTCTCGGAAAATTATGGTTCACATTCCTCAAAGACCGCTCCCTGATCTCATAGAGAGAGAAAAGGGTGGAGCGAGAGATGGAGGGGGGCGGAGCCGGGCGGAGGATAAAGACAGAAAAGAACACAGAGAGACATATTGGCATGTCAACAGTCGAATCGCATGACGGGCACGTCGGAATGATACCGACTGCCAGCTTGTTACAGAGAGCACACGAGAGCTGTGACCAGAAGCTGAGGGAGGAACAGGGCGGCCCACTCATGTGCTCACAATAGGACTGAGGAGAGCAGTGAAGCCTTTGGAAACAAACAGCAGCTGTGACGAATTGAAACCTTACAAAGTGGTTGTTTTACACCACATTTCGCTGCATGCATGTTTTCTAGATTAGCGGTAAAAGGCGAGGCTTAGAGGAAAGCCTGTTAAGTAGAGCGGCCTGCTTATGGTGCACCTGATCTGTTCTCCACTGAAACCAGTGCATCTGTGGACGGAGGAGTTGAACTCAACCAGTCACAGTCTTTACATTTACTGTTCACTGTCTTGCATCTTGCATTTCACTTTTTACTTCACTTTTTATATCTTTTATCTATTATATATATTTTATTTAGATATGTTTAGTTTTCTAAATAAATGTTACTTTGTATAAATATTAGAAAAGGGAGTAAATAAGAAGTAAATAGTGAGTAAATATATATTGCTTCTTTTTATTGCTTTTCTAATGTGTGTTGGATTTATTGTGTTTGTATGTTTCTATGTTCATTGTATGCACCAATAACCAGAGCAAATTCCTTGTAGGTGTAAACCTACTTGGCAATAAATACTTTCTGATTCTGATTCTGATCAGACTACAGCAGGAGTTTAGATACATATTCGCTTTATTGCCCAGCCTTAAAATATAGTACAGTCGTATTTTTTGCTTTACAAGTACAATTGTTTTTCAGCACATCACTGTATCTCAGCAGAAAAATGCTAATTTAAATTAAATTAATTAGGAAGAATCTGGAAATCCAATTCTTCTGCGAGGGCTCATTATGAACTGTTACACAAAAAGTGGATTAGAGGGGTGGGAACTGAGAAATTGTTTTTTTTTTTGCTCCAGTGATTTATTAATCTCCCGTTCTGTTAATCTAGACGTAATAACAGAGAGTCTGTGCACTGTGATCCCCCGAGGCACAAAAGGTCTCGGCGTTGATTGCCCGACCTTGATTTGCCTTTAACTCTCCTCTTTAAATGCAGTGGAGTGCTCATAAGCACAGTGAAGCGCAATCTGAATTTAATAGAAGCTCGGTGACCTTTCGCCAAACTCGCGGTGAACATTTTTTTGGCAATAACCGGACCCACCTTTGTAGCCACATTTAAATAATTTCCGTTTTGCTCCACTTCTGCACCGGCTTCGTCCTTAAGTGGAGTTTAAGGACGAAGCAGAGGCCCCAGAGCGCCTCATCTAATCCAGTCACATCAGAAAAACAGATGTGGGGAAAAAAGACAGGATGAGACGAGAGAGGGAGGGAGGGAGAGAGAGAGAGAGAGAGGGCGAGCAAAATGACGAGCAGGAGGGAGGAGGGTTTTCTGTCAAATGCTCAGCCATCTCCAAACATGTCAGAAATAGAGAGCAGACTGGGAGGGAGATGGCTGGCAGAGAGGCAATCAATAAACTCTCACATTTCATACTGCAGCCTGTGTGTGTGTGTCTGTCTGTGAGTGTGAGTGTGTGTGTGTGTGTCCCCGCTGCGAGTATTTATGTGTGTTTTTTATATCAACTTTCGAAGGCGGCTCGTTGTAAGCAATTCCACCAGACTGATGAGACAAACTGTCACATTACCACAGACTTTACCTTACACTTCTATTTCTTCTTTTACCCTTTACACGTATTCAAACCTCTGGAGCAACATGGCCTCGCTGCAAATGTGACATATGTTCCACGCTCACAGGTTCTTGTAGAGATCGGGCCGTGTGAATAGAAACAGATCGTCCTCTCCGGAAAAAAAAATAAGTGTCGAGTTCAGTCCGGGCTCATTCTCTGAGCACATGGCCGTATTTCCTGCTCCGGCTCTACTACCATAAACTGAACTGGTACTGGAGTAAAAATTGAAGTATTCTACAAGTACCTGTCGTTAGCCCATTCATCTTCACAGTGGACTCTGCAGAAGAGAGTCTCCTGATGATAAATCAGAAACACGCTGCACCTCTCGACGGGAGCCGGAGTCGCTCAGGGGTGGGGGGGGGGGGGGGGGGGACAGTGTCGCACCGTCACATTAAAGACAATTAGCTGCTGCAGCCTGAGAAGGAGACTGAGTGTAACTGATCTGCTCTGTCCTCACTGAGTCTTTAATGACGCAGCTACCATCACTTGTCCTGTGTGATTGATTGCAGTTGATCGATGACCTTGACTTTACACTGTCCTCTCTCTCTCTTTCCCCTTCCTCCTCTTCCTCCTCCTCCTCCTCCTCCTCTTCCTCCTCCCAGGCCTGTAGATTCTGCTGAAACCTCTCGTAGTCCTTTTCGCAACACTGAAAAGCAACGACTGTCTCCCCCTCGCAACCCAGGCTTAGGAGAGAAGAAGAAGAAGATGATGATGATGATGATGATGATGATGATGATGATGATGATGATGATGAGAAGAATAAGAAGCGAGAGGACGTCTTCTCACCACGACAAATCAAACAAGAAAATACACACTATCCCCCTCTGGCCCGATTGCCGAACAAAACACTGCTCTGTGTTTCACTGTCTCACTTCCTCCTCCCGCCTCTCTTATGTGCTTCTCTTCATCTTTTCTTTTTCTTTTTCCATCCCGTCATGGCCCCCGTCAGTCTCCTCTCCCCCTCATACTCTTTTTTTTTTTTTACTCTATTTTGACGTTTACTGTCTCTCCTCTCTTCAACTTCTCCCCGCCCGGCATTGATTATTATTCCCTTTCGAACGCCCCATTACACCGGCAGACAAGCACTGGGTGTCGGCAGCGTTCATTGCAACATCCCACCTCCGTAGGAGATACTTGAAACAACAACGTGTATATTGATATTGTTACAAAAGAGAAGCTGTAAATCTGTCTCATGTTCAAAACACCCGTTTTTTCTGAATCCAGTCACCCTATTCCCAGCTTTCTTTTTTCTCCTCCTCCCCTCTTTTTCTCATCATAACTACCTCTCTTTCCCTGACCCTTCATTCACTTCACCCCCCCCACCGAATGCGTAGACATCGTCCCCACCATCCATCTGCCCCCCCCCCCCGTCTCTCTATCAACTGCACTCTGTCTCTCGGTGGGCCAGGAAAAACACTGCGGAGGCGGAGCTAGCGTCCTGGTCGGGGACGAGCATCGACCTTTTTGATGTGTTCTTTTCTCCCCTCGTCACAGACTGTGTTTGATCTCGTTTCCCTCGTTAAGTGGAGAGAACAGAAAGTCTGTTCTCCTTGTCTGCAGTGGTTGTGGTCTTTTAGGACAAGGTGGTAGCCATAAGCCTTCAAAAGTCTGAAACTCTCCGGAGTTCGTTTCTTCGATTTGCTTCTGTTTTTATTGCATTAGTTGTCATGGAGTTGAAAACAGTATATCTTTATAGTAACGGTGTGAACCCCCCCCCCCCCCCCCCAAAAAAAAATTACTGTTATATAAATATTTTATTTTTTACCATTGTATAAATATACAGTAATGATTAACTTATGTACTTTGATTGCAAGTTCTTTGGTCACCCACACAGTTAGTAAATAAAAAAAAAAGAAGAACCCTTTTCTGTGGAGTTTAGGCAATATTTCTAATGCTATTGATGTGTTGACTATTTTACTGTAACATGTTTCTATTTTTCTTATGTTCGATTGTTTTTTTTACTTTTTAAAAAACCTGTGATTATTTCAGTCTGTTTTTCGAGGACTTCCACGTGTCTTAGGTTGGATTTCTGTCTCCCATCGGTTCTGCCCTCTCCTGTTCTCGCTCCATCGCTCATCACCGGTCACGAGAAGACGTGCAAGAAGAAAACAAAAGGCCGTGGCTTCGGTGGATAGTCTCGCTTTTTTCTCTAGCGCTCATGTGGAAGGCCACCTTAAAGAAAAATTGACATTTTGAATGAGTTAAGTCTGTCTTTTGCACTAATTTAATAAAGCCGTTACTGAAAATTCCCACAGCGCTGGTTTGCAGATTGTGTTTCCTGAAGTTGCCTTTGTTGAACAGACATTCGCTACCACGGGAAATGTTCTTTAAATATTAACATGTCAAGTTTAATAGACACTTACAGTAATAGTTTAACACGTGGGCCTCAACTTAAATAATAGGATTGCTAGCTTTTCATATTTGTCTGTCAAACGTTGATTTAAAGCTTATAAAAGGTTTGTTTAGCCCAGTATAACTATGAGCGACACACAAACCTCAGTAATTATATTTTTAATAATACATGTTAATAAAGGGCTTTCAGGATGTTGCATCTAAAAATACGCAACATGGTCGAGAGGTTGCACCTGCCGTTACCAAGAAACTGAAACCCAGATCAGTTGCCCTAAGTGAAGGCGGAGCAGCACCATGAATCACTTTGTTTGTTCCAGATACAGAGAATTCAACTCAAACTGATCCAGAAGCTTTGTTTCAGACCATCAGAGGGATGAAGGTTATTTTCAGCGAAGACTTTCCTCTGAGAAAAGACGGCCTCATAAAACGAGACCTCCTGCCGTGGAACCATCTCCTTCCTAATTAAGAGCGGTGCATGTTTCTGCTGTAATCAGCAGTCACGTGATCTTTGTTAGGTTTGAAAAAGTTTTTTTTGTACCATGGAAACACCCAACACAATCCAGGCCCATCGCCCTGAACGTGAACCTGAATGGTTTCACTTTCACTTGTGGGCCCATCACTGTTGAAAGTGATGGATTAATGAGAGCCTTCAACACATCTGGATCCTTCAGGCAGTGTTAGAGCTGCTGATGAAGTATTTTTGTCAGGTTACAAGTTTTCACTTGTCTCCAGCTTCACAATTAACCATCAGACAAAAGAGTGGCATCAATCTTCTCATCTGTTTATCAGCAGGGAACCAAATCGGCATATTTAAAGTAGGCTAACTTTAAATGTCAAAGAAGGCCGGAGGCTGGTTTGGTCGACCAGCTTATGATGAGATGTATTATTCAAGTAACTTTATTGGTTGTGATGTTTAAAGTCTGGTCATTTAGCAATTAAACCAACACATCTGTGTTTCTTCTTCTGGTATTTTCAGTTGGTGACACTGAACTTTCTTCTTTTAAAGTTGCACTTAACATTGTTTTATCTTGATTATATATGAATGATTATCCAATTAGAAAAGTTCTGAGATTTAGAGAAGTACAATAGTTCCTGCTTGTGTGACACTAGAATCTGGATTATTAATAAAATAACTGAATATTTATTAATAAATATAGTATGTTTTTATTTTATTATAAAACCTCCAACAGAGACAATATTCTGCCATAATCAGCCGAGCACCTCGGGGGTGCAGTTATCCCTCCCATGGATTTTAAAGGCCAGTCACGTAAACCATGTTTGTGTTGTGTTTTTAAGGAAATCGATAACAACACTGATTCTAAAATCCCTTTTAGCCTCTGTGAAGCCGGGGGAGAGACACTGAGACCTGGGCAGATGTGACGAGAGGAGTAGATGCTCCTCTTTACAGGTGAAAATGAAGGATTGGGAGAGGTTGAGGCTGTGATAATAGAATTTCGTGAGCTGCAGAAAGAACAGCCACTTAAGCTTTCGAGTTTTATTGGAATTATAGTTAAACTGAATAGTATAGTATAGTATTGTTTGGTTATAGTAGAGGATAGTATACTTATATTCGGGGTAAGTAGGAGTGAATATAAAAAATTCAGATTCTACATAAGGTTTTTAGGATGTAAAAGGGACAAATCCAGACAGACTTTAAAATTTGTTTGATCAACACAATGTTGTCGGGTTATGTTGGTTTCAACTGGCTCTAACAACTGACTTTTATCTATAACAAACAAGCAGGCAGCTTGGAGAGGCACACAGTGTCATGTTTATCACTATCATCAAAGCTAAAGTAGGAGCAGAGCCTTGATTTACTAAAGGTTCCTTCAGCTGATCATTGAGATGCATCAGAAACAATCCAGAGAGAAGAAGAGATAGAAGAGAAATGAGACTCAATAGGATGAACTACAAATACCAGGCAATTTGACCACCTTCAAAACAGTTCCTGTGTATAAATGTTAAAAATACTTGGATCAGGGTTGTTTTTTCCTTCCCAGGGGGCTCCAGGACCTCACAGATTCTCAAATATATGCAGGTGGAAAACTGGGTCACATGAGCTTTGAGTTAATTCAATAATAAACACTGATATCACATTGCTACTCTGTATTTTGTGATACACGTGGCATCAGGATTGAAGAATTGGGTTGAACTCCTTCTGCAAACCGAGCACGAGCTGGATTCTCCTGAGGAAATGACGGGTTTCGGGTTTTACACTCCACCTTCAACGATACACAACATCACAGCAGTTTGTAGTTTGTGTGATCCTTTGACATCCTCTGCAACACTATCTGAAGCATTGGCACATATTTCCACACATTCCTCATTTCAGGCTCAAGCGATTCATGTGTCATGTTTGATGCTTATGTTTCATGTCAGATGCTCAAAAAGTAAAGAGCAGCTCGGAGAAATATTCTCTGTGACACGAGATATGACAGCGTAGGACACGGGGACGTCTGAGAGGAAGGACGGACAGCATGTTCAACGCATACAAAATGGCGAAACACATTTTATGGGTTTCCAAATTTAGGAGGCAAAGTGGGAAGGGGTGGCGGCTCGTCCTCTGTCGCTCCAAAACAAATCCATCCACGGGTTGAGCATTTTAATTTAGCTTCTTAATTAGTAGTGGTTGCTTAATAGCTCAGCCAGCGAGGAGGATCTCCTCCTCAGAGCAGTAACCCACAACTTTAATTATGGAAATGCCAACAGCAACCATACTATCCAATAATAATGATACTAATATCCTCTATCCACCATCTCCCACTTAGCCATTCAGACTCATTTATTCCCCTCCTGGATGATCATTTAGCACCTATTAACCCAAGATCCTCATCTGTAATGACCACTCAATTATCATTTTCACTCTCATTCTACTTAGGCTTAGCAAGGTTAAGTAACACCCTGAACCTGGGACAAACGGGGAATGGGCCATCGGCAGATATGGGCGGTGATTACAGGAGCAGTATATCCAACCAGGCCTGTAGGGTCTCTTTATTCTCCCCTCAAAACATCAACTGTTTTTTTCTCCTCCCATTCATCAGCCTGATTACATCACTTAGCTCGATATGCTGACGATGTCGCCCTTATCCCGACCATCAGCCAGGGGCCTCACCTCCAGAGGATGTGGTCTGTGCGGCCCAGGAAGAAGAGCTCCTGCCTGGACCTCTTAGATCATGAACACTGGACTGGTGTGAGATGCTGTGGTCTACAGATGATTTCTCTGATGAACCCTAATGAACCCTATGAACCCTAACCCTAACCCTAACCTTTTCTAGCAGCTTCTTTTCTAGAAGTGAAATTGGACACATCGGGAAAGTTTGAATGCACCTTGTTTTGTTTTTTTAACACGTGTTCTAATCGTCATTGAAACACAATGAATCCTGGGATATGTTGGGCAGGGAAGGAACCACCTGTTGGCGCCTTCGTTTCTACGAGATGGGGGGAGGCATTTGTCGGTCGCATTAAAATGTGACAGTCTAGAAGCAATCGGTCGTTAAATGCACCTTCCGAAGAAGGCAGCGCATGAATTGAGACACAGCCAGTGACTCCCTCCTTCCTCCGACCCCCCCCCCCCCCCCCCCCCCTCCCCAACAGTTCCTGGTCAGTGCCACTGAATTGAACTTTTCTACTATCAACTCTACATCTAATCAGTCTTGTAAATAGGCCTCAGATCTGTTCTTTAAATAGAATCCTGTATTACCAGCACGGACACAGCAGGGGTCCCCTTCTCCAGGGCACGGATATTCATGTCAAGCTGGTTCACACACGCTCGAGATGAAACAGGCGAACAGCGAGAAGGAGCCGACATCGACCGTGGCCTGCTCTGAGGCAAGTGCTCCTTCCTCCAGCTTGTGTGTGGATTGTGTTTTAATGTAATAAAAAGGATGGTTTCTTCTTTAATCAGAAGATTCTTGTTCTTACATTGAGAAAGACTTAGACACTCTGTTGTTTCATTTAGTTACGTCTCAGTTAGACACTGGAGCAGAGATCTAAGAAGAAAGAGACAAAGCACTTGAAGAATCCTGGAAAGTCCACAACATACCAGTCAAAAATCCCAGTGAATGACTGGGTTTAATGGTATTTCCCAGAATGTTTGGCTATTGTTTTTGAAGGTCTAGAGGTTTTCATTCTTTCCTGGCTCTGGAATATTCATCTTGTGCTAAACACTAACAAATAGAAAAGGTAGATCTTTGTCTCACTAGGCCTCCATCACTTTCATTAGCATGACAGCCTCCATCACATTCAATGTGCACAGCCAATGTGCTGTAAATATTACCTCTAATAGTCCAACATCAAGTTTAGAATAGAAGAACATTATATATATATATTTATATATATATAATAATGAAATAATTGATTATAGAACAAAACTAAACCTTAAAATAATATTAAACAACTTAGTATGCAACAGAAACTAACTAAATATTATAATGATTATCATAATACAACAATAAACTAATTATAAAAAGGAAGTTTACATTCACTATGCTTACAGTAGGAAATCCACGAGATACTATATTGTTAATGTTGAATATAATTAACTTGGTGAAAATATACATTAACAACAAGGTGCTGTTGGATGTTCACAAAGGATTGATATACTGTGTATATAACCCTAACCCTATTTATATGGACTATTTATTTATGCTTATATATATATATATATATATATGTATATTTACATTTACTATTTATGTATGTTTATATACATATATATGTAATAGTGGTGAAAGCTGCTGTCAGTCAGTATCTGTGTTTAGCAGGTCAACATGCGGTCAGCACACTAAGAAGTCTATTTCTAAACCTTCTACTCTTCTTAGTTTGTTGTATAAATATATATGCATCATATATAATATTTTTCAAGGTCGCTAACACGCCGCTCTCTGATTTTCTCTGTTGTCTTACGCACAGGAAGGTGTTAAGCAGCACGCCCTGATTTACAAACGAGGCAGCAGACGATAAATGGAGGTTGTGGATGTCAGTGCACGACGCCAACAACACAGCATCTGCCTTCATGTGATAGTGCATCATTTATTACGAGCTGAATTAAAAAGCAGAGGCCCTATGAATAAGAAGTGAATTCATAAATAACACCCCCTCAGACACACACACACACACCAACCTACACTTTGTGTAAACTCCTATAAGGAAGATTCCAATGTGTACTAACCGGTGATAAACTAAGGTCACACTGAGAGTATTCAGATTTTCCATTCTTCTCAAGTGCTGTGTTTTATGGAAAACAGCCAAAGTTCATTTGTTTTGTTGCATCTATTTTTTTCTTTTAATGGCTTTCAGGCATTTAAATACTTTGCTCTGCAGGGCTAATAATATGGCGCCACGGAGGATTTACCATTAAGCTACTTTACAATGTTAGGATTTAGGGAGCTTTGGCTACAGCACATTCGAGCTGTAATGCCAGTTCCTCAGGGATCCATCTCAGGCCCGGTGGTCTTTTGAAATAACATGTTGATTAAAGTTTAAATCATTAGCGTTGTGCTCTGCGCCCTGAGACGTGTCTGCTCGGCAGGTTGGTTAACGCCACAGTCTGAGACTCCGCTGTGCAAACACAGGAGTGAGGACTGAGCGGCCGTTGGGGACAGGAGCGTCTCCTGCACGCGGCACATCTGTCGGTGGATTCGAACGCACGGTTACAGTGTATGATGCTGTTCAGCAACCCCGAGGGAACTGAGTGCAAGTGCAGACCTAACCATGAAATCAACAAGGAGAATACAACCGAGATGATTTACTGGTGCTGTACACGGAGTCGACACGAGGATTCCATTTAATATGATGCACATCAGGCTGACCTTTGACTGTTTTTACATCGCAAACATATATCAGTGTGTGTGTGTGTGTGTTTGTGGAGATACCGAGCTGAACTGCTCAATGTACACATGCACTTCACACACATATCACCCTCTGTGGGACGAGCCTGTGCATGTGCAGCTGAAGTGCAGCTTTATCAAGTGGTCCTCACCAAACCAGGCGGCAGCAGGGAAGTATCAGCGTTTCCCCAGAGCACCAATTTGTTTTCACCGTTGGGCTCATTCTGCCTCTGCGGTCGGACGCCTGTGATTTCCCCCTGATAACTGTGAGGAGCAGCGGACGGCCTCAGCACATTCCCCTCGCCGGGTAGATTTACACTCTATGGGTGGTCGTGGGAATACGCAAAAAAGGAAGATGTACGTGCAAATTTATAGATTTTCATTAGCACCGCTGCAACGGGAATAATTTAATAAAGAAATAAGAAAAAGGAACACAGGACGTCTGGGCCAGTGAGGACTTCCCCAGGCGGCTCTCTGACCGACAGCCGGTCCCCCCTGTGTCTGTCCCTCGGCTTGTACGTTCATATGTACACTTTATGTTACTATCCACAAACTAAGCTCTCAAATATACCACCAACCAGGTTATGTTTTCATCTGCATTTGTTATCACGCAAAAGCTACTGGATGGATCTACCACAATACTTGGTTGGAAGGATGTGTTGTCGGTCAGATAAGAGACATTTTTTTGCAGATTCAGATCAGGGAGAGGATCTAGAGATTTTTATGTTATATCTTTTGACATTTAGTCTTTGTGATTTGCATTTTTCAACATATCTGTCGAATTCAAATGAGTGTTATATAATCATCAGTACGAGCAACATTTAGCCGAGGTCCTCTGTGCTTGTAAGTCTGCAGATCATCGAACAGAATTATCTCCGTTTACACAGGATTTACAGTAATGTTTAAAAAAGAAAAAAAAGTCAATTTGCATTACAATTAAAGGAATCTGCAGATTAATGGCACCCGGGGATGAATCTCCTCTCTGATAAGCTGTAAAATCACCACGCTGGGAAATTACAAAATAAAGTCCTTGCATTACACTTGTGGATTATTAGGTGTGACAGACATAAAGTGAAAAGACGTGGAGTTACTGGTTCTACTGCAAAAATAGATAAATGTGGAAACAGGGAAGCAAACCTCCATCCCCTGTGTGGAAGTCAGACATTTTGCTGAATCATTAAGTCACTTCACCATTTTTGCAGGTAGTTTTCGGTCGTTTGCAGGAATGACTGAGGCTGCAGGCGGAATCGTTTTTTACTGAGGAGGGATCCTAACAGAGGGAAATGACCCTGAGGTTTATTAGTGGCAGACATGGAGGGAGCTGGTCGATGTTTCCTTTCTCACATCTTCGTGAAGGGAGAAGAGATCCTTCAGCCTTTTATCTGAGTTCTTTCAAATTCTCCTCCACGTCTGCTCGACGTTCATGCTACTAATCCGTGCTGTGTCACTACCAAATGGTTAAGGTCAGCAAAAGGTGATGATTATGATTAAAGGTGTGATGATGGCTACGCAACAAACACTAACACAACCATTGTTCTCCTGCTCCTCCACAACATTTATCCTCCACCTCCTCATCTCGCTTTTAGCTTTGTTACTAATAGCACAACGCTGGCAATGGATGTAATTAATGAGGAGTAGAATTGTCCAATGATTTTTATTAATTAACTACATCACTTGACATATTATTGTCATTGTGTTATATTTCTAATAATATCATGTATACAAGTATTTAGTGAATACAGTGTCTAATATGACAGGTCTAGAGGATGTGGAGACCTTGTGCAGATTGACGCAAATTGTGATTTGTATTTTAATAATGTAAATACAATTTGATTGATTGGTATTTCGTAATGATGCCCTGATTATATGCTCATTGGGTAAATCTGTAAAGCTTGTATTGCCTTATGTGGCATCTAAAATTAGGTTTAGACAATTAAAATCACCTTCTGTCTGTGGTAATTGTTAAATTGTTGTTTTTTTTGTCTAATAACAAAACCTCGACCCTCCTTCTCATTTGCTTCACATTGGCACTGATCATTGACCACTAAGCATATTTCATTCTCTGGTAATAACTGCAATTTGAAATAGTAGGAGTCAGGGTTTCTTTCTGTTTCTGGTACTGGGGGATAAAATAGTGATTTACTATTTGTAACATTCTGTATTTGCTATAATTCAGGCTTCTGCCTCTTCGTCGCAACTCTCAGTAACATCACTATTTTATGTCTGACAGCAGAAGCACAAACACCCTGTACGTCAGTGGCAACACACTGTGTGATCGTGTATTGACTTGATATTGACAAACTGAATAAGTGATGACAGCGGGAGCCTGAGGAGACGGAGTGTTGTCTTGTGAACATCACTTCTACACGGCAGCGTTCAGCAGCGCCTGGGAACTCTGGCCCCGATAAGACCAGTGTGAAATAACACTCCACCAGGCCTGCTTTCACAGAGAACATTGTAAAAGGGTATTTGTTGTGAATTATAGAGTATTTTATATATATATATATATTTATAGAGAACAGTTATTTAGACAATAGATTGAACATGTTGTGTTGAATTGTAAAAAAGTACTTTTCTGTTGTGGTGGTATAACTACTGCTTGTGTGGAACCTCCTGGTTTTAACCTTGATTTTATGTTGTGTGTGTTCTTGATTTACACAGGTTGTGTTGTTTACGTCACCTAATTCAATTTTGAGGGGTTTGGTTTGACTTTTACTTTGAAAACTCAACTGTTTATTTATGATAAATTGCAAGGTGCAATGTATTTTTATTATTTGTTATTACACAACAAGATTACATGTTATAATTTCTCTCTGACACATATGAGGGTAAACGTCGACTGTATGGTTTTGCACAAAGATGGATTTTGTACCTGCAGCTCTATGATAACTGGCTGCATCCATGTTTTTTTTGTGTGAATTTGTCGTGTTCCCCATACAAAGGCTCTCAAATGAATGACCCGCGTTGTGTGATTAGGACAATTTAACGCTCATTCAGAAGTCGGTGATTTCCTTGGTGGCGGGGCCGATGTCTCACACACACTTTGTTCGCTCCCTCGCACTTTGCTCCAGTCCAATCAGCTCCTGTATTGACTTTGTGGACCAGTGGAGCGAGTTCCCTTGGAGGCAGTGAATGCGAAACATTGTGGCAGTAATTTAGAAATGGGCCGAGGTGCCTCAATCAAATCAGCAAATTCTAAAGAAAAACGGCAGGGTTAGGAATTACAGCGTTTTATACATTTGTCACACCGTGACTCCTAGGGTTTTTGAACTCTGGGTAAATGCTGCTCAAGTCCCATTCATCCAATCAGACGGAGCTTTCTATCACACAATCATTCACACCCAGATGATGCTGAGCCACAGAGTTGATCCTTTTCCTTCAGAAGTCAAACGCAGTTTTGTCTTTAATTCGCTATAATATATTGAATTTGTGATCCAATGTATGTGAATGTGTATTTAAATGAGTATTTGTCTCACTTTCAAAATGTCAATGCAGAAAATTCATTCCAGTTCATACACCTTGTAGGCGTTTAGTCTTTAGCATTGTGCTATAAACAGATATAAACCCCTGAGTAACATATTTGCTTTTAATTAACTCAGCTCGGATTAATGAGTCTCATGTCAGTCGACACACACCCTGTAGCAACACACATCCCTGTGTTGACCGGCTGAAGTGTGGGTCAAGTAAAAGATTACCCAGGCCGCCGCTGAAGGCCGCCGCAGTGTATCCAGTTATGAACTTAAGACAAACACAGACTAGCAATTGGAAAATGTACTTTGCACCCACTAATTACAACCATTTTTCCAAACCAATCTTGCATCACCTCGGGGGCTCCGCCAGCAAACCTCTGCTCGTTAATTCCTGAATTTGATTTGACACAAGCAGCCCTGAAGTTGAGGCTGAGGATTTGGGAGACCATTTTAAAGGTTGCGTGTCAGCAAAGTGGTTAGCTAAGCTACTTATCGCATTATGCAGAGTTATTGTCGTGTTTTACTTGGTTCTGTCTGAGAAGCCTTCACTTTGCCGTCTCCCCTGAAGGACTATATGTGATAGATAAGAAAAAAGACACAAAAACAAGAGGACAAAAAGAGATAATTCCTTGGCAACGTGGTGAAAGCAAATTGCAAGAAGCTCAAAGGAAAGATTAAGCTTCTCTTCTTTTTTAACGGACTGTGGCCAACACAGTATTCAGCAAGGTCACATTGACAGAGTTCTAAATTGTCGTTTCCCTGTTTTTAATTCCTGTCAAAAATGACTAAACCATCTTTTTTTATTCTCATCAATATTGACTGAAAAAACACAAATCTCCTACAGGTACAAAGAAGAGTTCTGTTGGTTGTTTGTGATTAAGTTGAGAATATAAATAATGCTCTGCCAGTTTTTAAACATGTCTTCCAGACAAAATAGGCAGTTGTCAGGAGCCTCACATCTAATTCACTTTCCTGTTGAAAACACAGCAGGTTCGAATACTGTCAAGCTGTCACCACAGAAAAATCACTTAAAGCCAGCAGAATATTCTGTAGCCACTTACCTGCAATCTATTCTGTTCTCTTCTTCTTCTAATCTGTACTAATCTAATTTCTTCATTGTTTATGATCACATGTTAATGTGAATTATTTAGATCAACAAAGTTACGGAGCCTTTCATTGAAGTGACTGTTCCCTTTTCTTATTGTAAAAATCGATAAAATTACACAAAAGAAGTAAAGTTTCTAAAGAGACGACAACGCAGGGGTGAAAACATCTTCGCCCCCTGGTGGCACGCTGCAGTACAGGTCATATATTACGCCCCCTCCATGTAAGTAGATTGAACATGCACCTCTTTATGTAGTTCTTCTCGAGAGTTCAAGTGTTTATTTGAATTCATATGTTTGGTTTTAATTAGACATATGAATAACATATATAATATAATGATATAATAATCGTATAAAGCTGGCTCAGACGTCATGATGGACAGTTGAGACTGTTTCATAATTAGATTGTACGTATATATCTGCAGGACCTCGATGCCATGGCTCTATAACACGATTATTACTATTTAATTAAGTATATTTAATTCATTGACCAAAAGAAAACAATTTAAATGCAAACACAAAATCTCAAACCTTGTAGACACCAACTTACATCAGAGGAGCAAGTCGGCCATCTTTATTTACAGTCTATTCCTCCATTAAATCACACTTTTAATGTGACTGTAATTATAAGAGATCCTGCGAACACATACCAGTGATTTCTGTTTATTCAATCTGATCAAACCTCCGCTCAGGTTGAACCTGGCAGAGTGATGCTGGAATTATTCGAGGCCTTTGAATTGAATCATAATTATCAAAGTAAATGACTCAAATTCTTCGCATCAGTGGACACAAATAAAAAAAATCCAACAAATTTGGACGCAGAGTTAATGGGCCAAACGAAGCTTAAACCAACGGTGTGACAGTGAGTTGATTTGACTTGTGGACGGAGTCACATGTCACTGCACAGACCAATAAACAAACCACGTGGAGCTTGTCGACCTGCCATCGTTAGCAGAACTGTTTAACCTTGTGCCACAGGTGAAGTGATGGACAGATCTTTGTTATCCTTCTATTTGGTGAAACAGTTAATCACAACACACTGGGTCAGAGTGGAAATCAACCTACAATGTGTATCCAGTGTTTTTTGGCAGATTTGGGGTCTGAAACTTAAAAGCTGTTAAAGCTGTTAACACTTTCCGGCAGCTCAAAGAGTGAAGGAGAAATTAATTCTTCTCTTATTCAGTCAAGCCTGGCTCCGGTGACAGATAAGCTGCCAGTGTCAGCTCAAACAATGTTAACTCTACATAATTGCGTGGATAATTTTATAGCCCATTTTAATTCTGTGTCTGTGCGTTTGTGAGTGTGTGTGTGTGTGTGTGTGTGTGCGTGTGTGTTTGTGCACTTCCAACCCACATTAACTGTTGTCTCATAGATGTGTATTGATCTTGCCAGTGGAAGACACATCCCTGCCTCTAACAGCGGTGGATCACTCCGGCTCTCTGACGCTTCTCCTTCTGGCAGTGCTATATTTAATTACCACTGGATTGTCTCTGCTCTGTGGATCATTACCAACATTACAAACTCCTCTCAGAATCACACAAAGGCACAAAGGAGCTGGACGGCTCTACATCCAAAGAACTGGAGATCAAACCAAAGTTTTACCAAAGTTATCGACACAATCCATCCTGTGCACACACATCAATAACAGTAAAGTTTAAGTGCAAATCGCTACCACCATCCCAGACAGCTCATACGCACACATTTAGAAGCATGGGGGCTTTTCAGTGGTTTATTTCTCTATAGCTGATCATAGAATTAAAGTTATCATGTAACTGTCGTTGTTGTGGACAAATGTATTCAGCTGTTCCCAGGGGCCCCTTCTCAGCTCAGGGGCCCGAAGCATGCTAGCCCCTGTTCCAAGGCCTCTGGTCTGGATTAGAAGAAGGTTTACCGATGGGTCAACAAAAACGAGGAGTTTCTCACAGGAGACCGCTCTTCACTTCCTGTGTGAACCCAACAGTCACCATTGTTTCTTTTAACCGTGGTCTTAAAGATGGGTGAAGGGCGGCTCACTGCGGAGCGGTGCAGTTGGCGGATAGACGGAGTCAACTGGCTAAGTATTTCAGCTGATAGCTAATGAGGAGTCCGCCTTTACAGCCTCTCTCCCTCTGTCCTTCCGTTGGCCTCGGCTGATAGCACCACACCCCATTCGTCTTCTCACACTCTTACCCCGGATGGCCTTTTCTCTTATTCATTCGTGCACTTCTGCGGAGAGAGAGAGAAACGGCAGAGACAGAGGGGGAGAGACGAGCGAGCCGGAGAGGGCGATTGGATCGACATTGGGTCAGTTTAAATGTTCGGTGTAGTCGGGCGAAGGGGGACATTAGTGATAAGAGAGGCAACAGTTTAAAGGGAGTCCTCCACTGGCAGATAGTGACTTTAAATATGCCAAACCCCTTGGGATACTCTCATCTCAAGTGCAACAAGGAAAAGAGACTCAGACAAAGGTTGTGGTCCAACTTACAGATTCTTTGAAGAGTGAAAGCATCACATCTAAATCAATGCATTCACAAAAAATCAACTCCATCCCTCAGCTTTGTATTTATGTGTGTGGACAGTTGAATACATTGTGCATTAAGACCTTTTAAACAAAGACAGTCCTGCTTAGAGCATAGTATTGTAATGTATTCTACAATAGGCAATTAATGAGGTAATGGAAACTGTGCAGGCAGTCGGGGAACTCTCGGAGGCGAGACAGCGCTGAGGCTGCCAGAGAAGGTATTTGACAGTGATGAGCACAAGTTGAATGCATCAAACTACAAAAGGAAGGAGTAAGAGAATGGGGAGTCGTGAACAGATGATGTGTTGTTGTGAAAAACTATTCAGAAATGTTTAAATGTTTTAAAAAGGGCCTTTTTAATAGACATTTGATCCAATACGGTAGAAAATGCACATATGTTAATGGTACATGGTCAAGACTCTGGTCTGCTCTGTTTGGAATTTGAAATGACGTGGAACTTTTGGAACTATTTTGTTCGAACTTGTAATTTAGTTTTGTTTAGATTACATTGGACTTTGGGGACTGTTGGGGTTGGACCAAAGACTGTAGATAAAGATGGACGACCTGTTTCCTGCTGTGCAAAAATGATGCCAGAGTCGCTGGGATACAAGTGCCGCCATCTTGTGCCAGAGTCTTTATGAAACACTTGAACATACATGAATGTAAACATGATCTCCCTAAAATGAAAAGATAAGGTACTTGACATGTCCCGTCCACTAACATGGAGCAGGATGGGTTTATGACTTTTACTGCAGCCAGACAACCTGGGGTGATTGAGCTGTTCTTTGGTTTGAACTTTAATTTGAAGTTTCTCACCTTGTGTGTGTCTTTGACAGTGATTGTCTGTTTCACCCTGTGTGTGTCACATGTGTCCAATTACCCCCAACTCTCTTCATGTATTCTGTCTTTGTGCTCCATCCTTCCTGGCTTCATTCTCAGCTTGTCTGTTTTGTTCCTGCTCAGTTCTCCACTGTTTCCTCGTGCTTCGGCTCAGTTCATCCTGTTCCTGAGTTTGACAATTGGATCCTCTGAGTTGCTCCTTGTCTGCCAACTTGTCAACAGAGACTGTGAGCCTGATGTTCTTTTCTCCATCAACCTGCCCCGTCTGTTTCCAGGATACAACCCCCAACCCCACACTGATATTAAAGTGTCCCAGCATGGACAAGCCAGGACGCTGGACCTGTATGTATTTCACCTATCATTCATCTGATCATATACACGTGTGATGTTTCCTACGATGACATGTTGAAATCCATTCGTTCCTCATGCCATGTTCAGTAGTAGGGAAAGCAATGATGGGAGAAGATTCCCATGTTTACACTCGAGGTGGCAGCTGTCAATCTTCTTCTGCTTCTCACTCATTACTGGGGAGTCCAGCTTTCTCAGTCACAGCAACATAAAGAGCAGCTACATTTCTTCAAGCAACCACTGTTCCACACTCAAAATAACCCATAAAACTATTATAACCTTGAGAGACGGTTTAGTGCAGATTTTTTATTATTATTAATTTATTAAAATGCTTTTTCATCCTCAAGTCGAATGTATCAGCACTTAACAAAACGGTGGAAGCCAGAGAGCGAGTGAAACAAGCACTGCATGGAGGAGATGCTGCTCTTTCACTCATTTCAATGAGCTGCAGCCGAGATGTCAACGCAGGGAACTCGTGCAAAAAAAAACCTTTTCAATCAGCAGAAAGGAGAACAAGGCGGTTACAGCAACAATAACTTTGAATCCAACATACATTCACACGCACAGTTTTTTTTAATGTGCAGCGAAAAGTCTCTGAAGGAAATGATTAATTACTCGAGCTACAGGACACATAAACACAGAGCCTTAACTAAGACCATTAAGATGCATGAAGGCAGAACACAGTGTTTTTCACCACAAAGAATCCACTCCCTCCTGGAGTTGGCCATGTTGTAATTAGTGTGTGATCACAGCAGGAAGTGGTGCAGCAAAATCCTTTGTGTGTACAACAGAAAAAAAGCTCTTGCAACGCGTTAACATGGCGACCCACTCACCTGCATGTTGACATTTGGTGGGATAACTGTTCTAGTTTTTCTCTTATCCAGGTACGTAACTTTTTTCTGTTATAAATGCAGGTGAGACTGAGGTGGTATGCTCAAATTACATATGTATACAGAAATGTACGGAGACCTCTGTCCTTACTTGTATATTTGTACACGTCTCCTGAAATCTTCGGTATACTGTAAAACCATCGGGGGGGGGGGGGGGGGGCGGGTCAGTGTAACCAATAATTCAAGCAAGACGGCAATAAGACACACAATTATCGCAGGACAGCTGGGTGGAGATTGGAATTAAATGTGAGTCGGGGCGGAAGGGAGGGAAAAGTGGAGCAACATGCAAATCCACAAGTGAGAGGTACATCTTCACAACCTCCTCCACGGCCGCCATGTTTGTTTTTGTCACATGTGCTGCCCTCTAGAGGATGAATTGCTTAGCTTAGGTATGTGGGCAGTGACGGTCGTTTCATTTGAGACTGACATACGGCTTTTTGTACGTTAAGGCAGCATAAGAATTCATTTTTTTAAATATCTTAAACTACCAAGATGATAAATACAAAATGCTAATATAAGATGACAATAAGTGTCTCGTTAAAAATCCTTCAGAGGGTTTTAACCAGGCAGTAAAAGGTGCGTCTCAGATGAATCAGGGTAGAGTTGAGAGCTTCTACCACGAACCTCTATCAAAGAATGTACCCGCCTCTGGAGATGGAGCATTGTATCAGGGGTTGACTGGGGGAAAAAAAAAGACCTCTCACAAAACTAAATTAAACTTGAGGCAAAACAACACTGGCCAAGGTGACAGCCTCTGGTTAGAAAATGAATACAGCGGGCTTCTCCCCCATGAGGATGAGATATCTCATTTAGCAGATCTTGTCAGGACAGGGGGCCAATCAATAGCGACCATGATGTATCCGCGCTGTGACGCTATAAGGCTGAGGCAAGTAATATGTAATATATGGATTAACATCTTTGTATCCCAATAGCCCTGCGAGCCCTGGCATTTATCTCCCTGTCTGAAAGGCTAGAAAGAGAGTACAGGGACTTTCTGCTGCCCTATTACCACTTTTATTAAAATCACCTCTGGGATATACAGCTAAGACGCAAGAGAAATCCTCCACCATCCATCTATTTGTACAGTACTGAGTCTCCCTCTTCCTCCTCCTCCTCCTCCTCCTCCTCTGTCGGTGACTGTGGGAGCAGCGGGGTGATGGACGACATTACCCAGCAGGGAAGGAGCAGGCGGTATTATCATGTAGCAGGTATTAGCATGGAGCCACTCGGTCCCTCCTCGGCCCATCGATTTGGGCTGCTGCCTGACCCCAGCCTCCTAAAGGGGCCGGTGAAGTGGAGGAACCGTGTCACGGTGCAAACCCTGGGGAAACACTTTGCCCAGGCCCCGGTCCTCCATCATTTTATTTCATCCCCTGCTGCATCTCCTCCCTCTCTTGCTCTCTTTTAGCCTCCTTTCTTTTTAGCCTTTCTACCTTCCTCATTTACAGTAATTATCAATTTCAATGCAATCCTAAAAGAGATTACCCCACCAAATATGCCTGCACTGACTTGTGCTTTATGCTGTCATCATGCAGGTGAGAACAAATAATTCTCTTTTCCAAATTAGTTTCTCCCCAGAGAGGCTTTTCTATGATGTGTTGAATTTTAATAGAAAGCAGAGAAAATCATCACTTTGTTGATAATAGAGATCAGGAAAAAAACAAATGTGCTTTTTTATTCTGTTGTGTGTGTTCATGAGAAATATATCAGGCTCCCTCTGGAGAACGAGACGGAGGTAGGAATAGAAATGGGGCCATTGTGTAGCTGCTTTTTCACACACACACACACACACACACACACACAGACACACAAACACACAAATAAATGTAAAGCTCCACCACACCACTGCTGTATTGACTCTGCTCAGTGTTTCTAAGGTGATTAGAGAGTTGGGAGTCTCCAGCATCATTTGCCAGCAATATGGTGACAAGCAGAGTCCTGTAATCCACTAATTGTTGAGGTTCAAAAAGAAAATGCGGCAAAACATACATATAATAAAAATAATGATAATAATAATAGTAATAATAATAACCTTTATTTGTGTATCACCTTTCACACAAGAAATGCAGCTCACAGTGGTTTACATACAAAATAGATAAAGATTTAAAGTAACTTTAGGATATGTTACATTTAAAAGAAAAGGAAATAAAAAAGAACAGGAGGTAGGGCAAGTGTAAGATCTATTTAAAGGCAGAAGTAAAGATTTCTTTGAAAGACGTATATGAACTAGCTTCTCTGATATCTAGCGTCACTCTGTTGCACGTCTTATAAGCATAGTTTACAAAAGCTGCTTCTCTAGACTTGTTGCAGATGATCCCAGTGTCCTAGAGGAGACATAGATACCTGGAGAATCAGCTTTATACTGTAACTCTGTCCTAACCCTTCAGAACCGTTTATGTGAGGCTCAAGTTCAATCAGGAAGGAAAGTTATTGTATCGTGTTTTTTTCTGTCTTAAACCAAATCAACTGTCAATATCTGTCCATTTTAATCAAACTGATTGTGCCAGTGTCATCTGTTAACCAGTTACTGTGCTGTCTCTTCAGTGAAGGTGTGAGTTGTGGTTAGGTTAAGGTCAGAGTTGGGCATGAATTGGTCAAGGTTAAAGTTTTGGTTCTTGTTCTCCGGACATCTTATCAAACTTTGTTTTTTTATTTCTATGGAATATCCCATTAACAGATGGGATTCAGATTCGATGTTTGTTATCTTATTTTTCAGCATTTTGCTCTGCGTTGTGTTTAAATAAAGGCTCCCTTCCTCTTCTGCAATAATGACAGTGAAACACCTTTGATTTAACAGCTGAAAAAACAATGAAACAATCTGCAGTTTTAATGTTTCCCCAGAGATGCACTCACCTACACACTGATGAGTGTTAATTCTAACCTGGTGAGAAACTGTGGCACTAAATGTGAGAAATTCACACTTTGTAACTTGTGACACAGTTTATCATTAATCACAGAAATCACAGATTCACTCGTTTGGATCTGAATCAGGAGAACAATGCAGACATCAAGCAGCAAATTTGATATATGGGAAATTGAACAATGTTCAGCTACCGACCGTCTCCGATTGGATTCTTTTTTTCCATCTCATCCTTTTTGAATAGAAACAAAGAACACAATTATGAGAAGACAGCGCTCCTTCTTCTAGAAACCGAACACTTCTCATCCCAAACTTTTATTCCATCACACTGAGAATTACTCGGAAAACAGCCGTGTAATTGGACCAGCAAGGTGCCAACTGATGATGATTACATTTAGTAATAAGTGGACTGGAGCAACATAAACAAATAAATACATTTAATTAGAAATTCTGTCACAGTTGCACATACAACATAACTAACATACATGGAGGAAATTGAGAATTATTTATGATATACTCCTTTCTTCTACATTGGTATGTCCTGGTGTTATTTCTTACCACGAACACCAAGGAGGTATCCATTGCTGTTTGTTTGTTTGTTTGTTTGTTTGTGTGTATCCGTCAGCAGAATCACTCGATTACAACTCAACTGATGTCGATGTAAGACTCGAGAAAGAACCCATTGAGTTTCGGAGTGGATCTGGATAAACAAATCTCCATTAACCTTTAATTGACCGGTCACTTATCCCAACCCCAAGTAATGTACTGTTACTAAACCCCTGTCCAAAGTTCCAGTCCAACCAGGAGCATATAGAAGGAGATGGATAGAACTTCTTTACTAAATGAGTTTTGCTTTTTTTGCTTTTGAAATCCTAAAAGAACGACAGCAACGTGCAACTCTTCACTTCTCAGGTGACTTCAGCCTCAACATGTGGAGAAATCCAAGAAACTGGAAACTTGTATTAAACAATGGAATTGAGTTCTTTGTTATTTTCAAAGGGTTTTTCTTCCGCATGCCAACTTTCTATAATCTAATAGTCGGGCATGTTCGTGACCGGCCTTCATCAGGGAGCATCTGTGCATATCCATGCAGCCTAATAACCTCACCAATCTTAATCAATGACACGACAACCACCCGCTGATTGTCTGTGGGTGCGGCGGAGCGCTCGTCCCGGTGTCCGTGGGTTTTTGTCTCTCTCTGACTGACGGTGAGACACGGGGAGACCCAACAGATGCTGCGGGAGCCTTTCACAAAACAAGGGAGAGAGAGAGAGAGAGAGGCAATGCTCCCGTGGTCTGATTAGAGCGGCAACGGGGAGCGCAGCGAGGAGACTTAATTAAAACTCATCTAGATGGAAAACGCGGTGGGGGAAAAAAATGGCATTCTGTGTGGGCTGCTGCCAGCTCCAGGGTTATAGAAGATATGTGCACCTAATCACCCTGTTGGTCGGGTTGGGGGGGGGTGGTTCAAGATGAGCCCCGTTGCCATCTGACTAATCTAGATTGAAAAATTATCACAATTAGCATGTGCTGTGGCGCCTGGGTTACAGCTTAATGCAAGGAGTTATGCTGAGGGACAAACAGATCTCTTCTTATTCCCCCCCCCCCCCCCCCCCCCCCCCTCTCCGCCTGCACGACTCTGTAAGTAAACACGTATTAAGACCTGGAGCACACCTCTGCCACAATGGAGGAGTCTCTTCCCCTCTGCACGTCATCCATTTCCCCCCCCCCCCCCTTTTCATCGCGCTCTCGGCCCAGGCGTCTAAATGACAGTGCACCACTGCAACGGAGCACATCTCAAACACCCATTAAAAATAATGAGACGGCCATTTTCACTGCCTGTTACTTGAAAACAATCCATATCACACAGGGGCCCCCTTGCAGTGACTGGGGTATGGGGGGGGGGGGCAACAATTGCTGAGAGTAGATTTACTTAATAACCTCTTGCTGTCCTTGGTCGTACGACTGAGCTGCTGCAGAGTCTGAAAGACAGAGGACTTCTTCTGCACAGTGAACATGTGACTTACCATCGGAGGACGCTCGAACAATAGATTCAATCGCTCCAGAAAAAAGTGTTTTGGCACCGCTGATTTGTTTTTGTTTTGTTCTTCTGCAATTATTGATGCTGAATGTTGTTTTTTCACGGCTTCTTTTTCTTGATTCACATTCATAACACGGTGTTTGCATGCATCATGGAAACATATGGTGTTTTTAATTGCAACAGGACAAATTGTAGAATGAGACTTTCTTGTGGGGCTGTTTTTCAATGATAAGTGAAGCCATGTGTCTTTGTCAGTCTGAAATTACAATGTCTGTCTGCATGCACAGCGCGGCATCACAGTGAGGAAATGTTTACTAATCACCTGCTGGTTCTCGGTGATTTAAAGCGTTCGATAAAAGGATTGAAAGACGTCACGCGTCACGATTTCCTCCGAGTAAACGTGATTAGCATCTTTCTGCGTGTGTCTGATGCGTGTGGAGAGTATGTTATCTGCCCATGTCTATTAAAAAACGTACATTATTTTCATGTGTTTGAAGAATTGCTTACTGAGATCTGTAATAGAAACCACAGAGAATTTGGATTTAACCCGTATAAGCCTTATCTCACAAACAGATTGAAGTAGGATTGAAGCTGCTGTTGCACATTTCTCCAGAGGCGCTGCATTTATTCTTTATGTGCACATGCCACTGAGATTGATTTATAGTTCATAGTGGGATTTAAACCTTTAATTATTACTTGACTGTATTGTGTATGTTTAGCTTTTTAGGTTGCAATGTGGTTTTATTATTGACTGTCAACCTACCAGTCAATAATCGGCCGGTTCAGGTGACACTGGAAGTGTCCACTGCTCTCAGACACCGAACTCTGACAAAACTTTCCAGAGGGGCTGTAGGGGAGAATCTCCAAGTCAGTTTATCCGGGTATTTTCTGGGACTTGTCCTTCCAGCCACCTCGGAAAATATCTGGAAGATGTCTGTATCTGTAAACTGAAATCTGTGATATCTGCAGAGGAATGTTGAGTCCTGCCTCCTGTGGTCTCTGGTGCCCCCTACTTGCCTCAGCGCTCTGGGCATTTCACTGATGTTATGAATGTGTCTGACCGGCACAACCCTGCTGCTTTCATCATATGAGAAATGGCAAAAATTCCAGAAAATGTCCTGACTCAATTTCCGGCTCACTTAACATGTCTGAAAAGGGCTTTTGTGAAGTGACCACTTGTAGGGCTGGTAATTTGCAGGCTGTTCCAAATAGTGTCATTCAGTTACAGCACTTTCTTCATAGGGTCTCTTTAATTTCTCTCTGCTGTTCTGTGGGGGGACTTCGATCCCAGTTTCCCACCATTTTGTCCATTTAAAGTTGTTAAAGAGGGAAAATAAAGCTCCACGAGCTAATGGCTGGCTAATGGTCAGCTAGCAAACTCATTAGCTCATGAGCATAAATCTTTGCACTTTAGTCGAACGGTTTTTACTCTGAACAGGAAGTCAATAACAAGAGATGGTGTGATGGAGCTCATTCGTTATCATAGCTTCCTCCATTATGGACTCAAGGTAAATAGCACAGAGTCAAGGGTCAAAGTTGAACCGCAATACTTTGGTGTTGGGCTGACTGGGGCCTCTGTATGTGGTTTGCATGTTCTCCCAGTGTCTGCTGGTTTTCTTCGGTTACTCTGGCTTCCTCCCACAGTCCAAACACATGCAGGTTTGGTTGACAGGTGACTCTATTGTCTCTGTGTGTTGGCTCTGAGATGGACTGGGGACATTTTCAGGGTGAATCCCACCTCTTACCCAACGGCCTCTTCTATCACGCATTGATAATAAATGCAGTTGTGTAAAGGATAAAAGGAACAAGAGTTTCGAATAATTCTTACTTTGTTGTCTCAGCAGCCGAGGCCAGTTGTAAAGTGGGACTGGTTCTGAGATGGTCTCCACAGAAGGTTAATGACCATGGACCTTGGTCATTTTCCCATTTCTTTTAAATGGGATAAAACATGTTAACTCGTGAGCTTTAGAGACGCTGGACAGAGCTAGGTGAGCTCCCTCTGTGTAAGTGTACTTCCCCAGAAGTCAAACTATTCCCACTGCCATCAAAACAAGTTTACAAGAAGCATAAATGCACTTTGAGTTGTTTCATAATCTACATACGAGTCTAAAATTAAACAAGCACAGAGAGGAATCACAAAGGATCTCACTCAAGGCTGCATTTTAATAAGGAGGTTATTTTTTTGCATCTGCAAAATTCATGTTGTTATACAAGTGAGTACCAAAGTCTGCTGCAGTCTTACAATATTATTAGTATTAAAGACCCAGGGTTAAAATATACTTAGTGTTCAAAGCCCTAGTGTTAAGATATACAAAGTATTAAAGCCCTAGTGTTAAAATATACAAAGTATTAAAGCCCTAGTTTTAAAATATACAAAGCATTAAAGCCCTAGTGTTAAAATATACATAACATAAAAGCCCCAGAGTTCAAATATACAAAGTATTAAAGCCCTAGTTTTTCAAATATACAAAGCATTAAAGCCCTAGTGTTATAATATACATAACATAAAAGCCCCAGAGTTCAAATATACAAAGTATTAGAGCCCCAGAGTTCAAATATACAAAGTATTAAAGCCCCAGAGTTTAGAAATACATATTATAAAAGCCCAAGTGTTAAGATATTCATGGTATGAAACCCCTCGAGTTCAAATATACCAAGTATTAAAGCCCCAGAGTTCAAATATACATAGTATAAAATCCCTAGAGTTGAAATATACACAATATAAAAGCCCCAGAATTTCCACAACTAGTAAATGTAGTGTGCTCTTTCTGCTCTCAGCTACTAGGAAAATGAGCCAGATATTAAGATTCATGTTTCTAAATGAAGAAGAAATGATGTTGTTTTTACTCAGTCTGAATTAATCCATGTGTCCAAAGATAAAGTGTGTGTGTGTGTGCGCGTGTGTGTGTGTGTGTGTGTGTGTTTGTGAGAGTGTCAGTGAGAGAGTGGGAGAGCGAGAGAGGGAGAGATCAAGCGGAGTCAGGATGGACTGACTAAATGAATGACTACAGTGTCAGTTCAAAGGTTCATTTAAACTTTTGACTTCTCTGAGGCTGATCTTGATATTAACAAAAATAAATAATATCACCTAAACAAAAACGTAAACGTCCAATTCGCCCCGAACCTCAAACCCAACTCTGTTTAAAGAAAGGTTCTGTATGCACCTGCAGCTTTGTGAGATTTCACCTGTAAACGTTCGAAGTCCGGCTGATTGAAGCGAAGGCAGAGAGTGGTTGTGCGTCTCCCGTCAGCCCAGAGAAAGTCTTTGTGCCTAATGAGCATCCAGCAAACTGCAGCCTGTGATTACTGAAGAGGTCGACGGGCCGATGATCTGAGAGAGAGAGCGAAAATCAAGTCAAATCAGGCAGCTTGTCAATACAGAGGTGAAACTCCTTTGTATTTGTTGGAGCTGAGAGAAAAACCCAGCAAAGACAGAATAGCCAATTTAGAAGCAGAGTAGTAAAAATCAGATATTCGGGGGGGAAATAAGCAGGTACAACAGAATCTATCAAGACTGGAGCCATCAGTGAAATATATCTGACAGTCACATAACGTGCTGTTTATCTTGTTTTGGTGGTGGGGGGAGTTTCTCTGACTGTTGCAGGAAAAACAGTTTTCATCCAATTTGGATTAAACTTGGCGAACTGGTTGGATTTATAGTCTCACATTTGTCAAAGGTTAAGGTCAGAGCACGGGGTCAAAGTTCCAACCTACACCCACAAATGAATCATCTTTCAATCTCATTTTTTACTCCATCAATGTATTTATACTTGTGCCGACCTACATCCCTCATAATTTTCTACATTTTGAATATTGAGGATTTCATGTTGCGTGGGTGTAGCGTCCCTAGTATCTTGTTTATCTTGTCTTGATGTCTCATCTAAAGGACCTTGTATTGCTTTATTGTGGATATCTGACTTTCAATTTTCCATCTTGTAAGTTTACAAAACATAAAATCAGTGCCGCCATCAACTCTTCACGAGCAGATTTTATTCAACGTTCCCTGGACAGAAATTAAAACAGATGTTCTGACTGATAGCAGAATCTGTTAAAGGCGTCAGAGACATCTTCTCCCCCCCCCCCCCCCCCCCCCACGTCGAACCGGCCTGGATCCGCTGTGCTCTCTGTTAAGAAGCCGTCTTCATGCTGCCATGTTTAGTCAGGCTTTACTTACCTTTGATTAATATTTCATTCCGGCTTTAGAGGGATCCACAGACCGGAGTCGGCCAACGGTTACTAACAAGCTTTGATAGTGACACGGTTGAAATGACCCGTTTAATTCATCATTGTTGTTGATGCTACTGGAGCAGTGCTCATTGTAAAGATGCCTGTTTGGAAATCGGCCATTTCCTTATCGCAGCTTCCTTGAACAGAAAGATATGACCTGTAGTGTTTGAGCTTCTGCTTCTAAAGACAGGCTGCAGACTTCAGGTACGGCCACAAATATGCGAATGTGAAGACAGAGATTCTTCATATTACAGCAGGTTATTTTATCACCAGTGGTATTAATAGCATGTAGTAGTTTCCTCTACAGTTTTGTTACCTGCTCAAGCGTTTCCATTCCGTTTCCTGTAGCCACTGAAGACGATTACAAGGGAGCACATGGACCCAGCGAAAACCTGTAAATGAAGAAAGAGGTTCACGAGAAAATACATCTGTCAAGGAGGTGGAATCAAATTGTTCTAAACAGCTGTGCCAAGTTGTGGAGAACACAAAAGAAAAAGAATGGCCCCCGTCCTTTAACAAGAATGAAAGCAATTCGCAGCTCCTGGGATTTCATCAAGAGACGCCGCTGTACGAGAACAACTGCACTTTGTGTGCTCACTATTGTCTGAGAAAGAAATGAAAGGAGGTAAAGAAAGAGAAGGAGAGAGGGAGGGAGGAGACACACACACACAAGCAGCGTACATTAGGGAGTATTCTGTGTAATGCCCGTGGTTAATATGACTGCAGTGTTGTTCGCCCTAGTGCCTCTTCAACAAGTGAATTAAACATGCTAATCTGCCCCTTGTAATTCACCATAATGGTCGTGTATATTGCCGGACCGAGGGACGGCATCAGTGTGTGTGTGTGTGTGTTTAAGTGTGTCTAACGAAGCAGTGATACAGAAGAGGCCTAATTGGCCTTGGACCACCCTCCAACAAATTAACCACAATACGCTGATGTCCTACCAGCTGGCCCCATCAGCACACACACACACACACACACACACACACACAATCTGGGGTTATGAGTCTTGTGAGTGCAGGAGCAGTTTAGCATCCTGTGCCTTCTGCAATTTCTCAAGCCGGCCCTAAAACACGGGGCGCACGCAGGGAGATGAATGGCTGCTCATAGTGACCACTCCGCCGGGGCCATTACGCTCCTGCAGGCTCGATGTGGCCGCACGACTTTGCGGGGGGGGGGGGGGGGGGGGTTGTCACTCAGCAAAACACTTTTCATTTGTTTTATTTTGATGGGCGCCAACACATCCGCTCGGAAACGATGAAGACAGTGTGAAGCCGCAGATTAAATGTGAGTCTGAGCGTCAGTGGATGAAGGAGATGGAAATCCCCGCTGCCAAAGAGGAACAAAGGCAACAGTCATTTCATGTACTTCATCAGCAGCTACAGGGATTTTAAGATTGATGCAACATTTTCCTGCTCTGTTGGCTATTAGCAGTTGATGAATTCAAGATTTCTGCCAGCCAGTTTGTGGTACTGTGCTGTTGTGTGTGAGAAAACAACACACAAGTACAGATATACTTGGATCAGGAGGGGAAAAAACAAGAGTTTGATATGATTAGTGGCCGTGACAATGTGGTATTTTTTTTACCATGTGTGTGTGTGTGTGTGTGTGTGTGTGTGTGTGTGTGTGTGTGTGTGTGTGTGTGTGTGTTTGTGTCTGTTTGTCGGTGTGTGTGTGTGTGTGTGTGGGAGAGAGAGAGTTATGCACATATTTCATATCCAGGTCATTTCTTATCTCTGCTACTGTTATGATACAGTTACAGGATGAATTGTTTCTTTAGTTTAAAAGTACACAGACAGCAACAACACTATATTATCACAGTAGGTTAAGTAAACACACCTCTTTATTTAATAATGAATCAACTTTAATAATTTGAGGGGCTAATTAAACAACATTAATTGTATTAAATTAAACAATTGAATTAATACAATCAATGTCAGGGGATAAGTCAAAGGGGATAAACTTTGTTCTTAATTAAAAAATGCAGGCTCATTACAGTACATATTTTTATATATTTACTAATTATGTTTGCCGACAACTGAATTTTCCCAAATGCTTGGTGTTAGTTTAGGTTTCTCCGACCCAGGGAGACACGGTACACAGAGTAAGGTCAGAAGACATATCACCCAACGCCACAGAGCTCCCTTCTCTCTTTTACAGTTTCTGTGGGAGCCAAGGTCGAGCTAGGAAGCCAAATACATAACAGAGGAAGAATAAAAATACATCTGTTGGAATGTACTCTGACATTCCTGGAGTCAAACAAGACGAGTCAATGTATCTGTCTAATCTAATGATATAGGATCCTATGACTTTGTAAGCTTATAAGATGTACATATTTTGCAAAAGACAGTTCAATGGGGATGGCTACACAGCTATTGTCGTGGGCGTGGCTCATCTGCTCTGATGACAGTAAGTACAATAAGTACTTCTACTCTGGACAACCTCTGTCTCCAGAAACCTACAAAATGTCTCCCATAGCCTTGTATTATCTGCAATCGTAAGGGTGAAGCTGTAACCACATCTAAAAGGCAGCATTAACCCTAGAACACTAACGTAAAATGAGTCACACCATTACTAACGTTGGGTAAATTATACCCGATATAATATACCCGATAAAAAGTAGGGTTAGGTTTAGTACTCTTCTTTTATATTCCCCGATACAACATCTCATAAAAAACAAAAAAAAAGGTATCATGGGGGGACCCTATAAAAAGGCTTTAAAATGTTGTTTTTGTATTTCACAGTCAACCTGCTCCACCGGCATCAGACGTTTGCAGGAGACAACACGAGGAGCCATGGTTGACCGGTCACAGTCTCTGCAAACTCCAGCTGATATAAACCTTCCGCAGCTCCGAAGTGCACTTTATATATGTTTTTTTGAAAATGTGGTCCAAGAATGATGGAATGTAGCTATGTTAACTCGATGGGTGGGCTCTGAAGCTGGGCTCTAACCACTTAATACACCACTGTAAATTCGTTTGTACAAAAATGTATAAGGAATTATGGTTTCACTATGAAGAAACACCCCAGCTGACTGTTCCAGGGCAGCAAAGGTGATTATCTTGATGGGCAGGACTCTCGTTGACGGGGGATTATCTTCTACCCTGGATAGATTTGACTCAGCTGCCGGCACACGGACGTCCTCGCCTCACACTGGGCAATTTCCTGCAATTTCCTGTTCTGCTCGGCGAGAGGTCGTCCATAACCAGATAATAACTGAGGAGGAGATCATTTACCTGATGAAGAGCATTTAGAGCGAGTCCTGGATTCACTCCACTGCTAGAAGGGGGATGTTTGTCTGTTGGGGATTTTCGGGCCCCCAACTTTTCGCCCTCGCAGCAGCTGTCATTATCATCATCATTTTCTGTGTCAGCGGGCTGTGGGCTTCCTGCCCGGCTGACAGGAGACTCCCAGGAGAGCAGAATCAGTCTGCAAGGAGAAGGAGTCTCGGATTTAGATTTGTGTATGTGCTTAATCTACAGACAAGAAGGCTTACGGTGCTAATTGGAACAATCACATCTGTGCTGGCTCTGTGTGGAGAGGAGAGGAGGGCGGAACACATTTACTGAAATGCATCAGAAATCCGCTTTTTGATTCATCTGCTCATATGTATTGATACACCTCTCAACTGAGGCCAGACATTGTCTCTTCTCATAAAGGATGTAAATATTATTACTTGTTATTTGTTAGTTCTGCATCTGTCCTGTGAACTGTTGGGTTTCTCTGGTAGTTTTCCTGCTGAGACAAACTGTTATTTGTGAATATGGGCTTAATGAAATGTCATTGATTGATTGATTGTTTGAGTTCATGCAGTCGTCTGATCTCAACGCCGACTGTTAATTTCCTGTTTTCTGTCTTTACTCTCGTCGAGGGTTAAGAACAGAGGATGTCTCACCTTGTGAAACCCAATGAGACAAATTGTAATTTGTGAACATGGGCCATACAAATTACATTTGATTGATTGATTGACCTCCAACCAAGAGGAAACCCTGAGGTAGATCCAGAACACACTGTGGGCGATCACATGTCACGAGCCGACCGCCATGGGCTTCCCTCAGAACAGCTGGAGGACATCACTGGAGAGAGAGAGAGAGAGAGAGAGAGAGAGAGAGAGAGAGAGAGAGACTTCTGGGCTCCAGGAACCTCCACACACACAGTTTGGCTTTTTACTTTCGTCAGTTTTATTACAATTAATTTAATTGCCGACCACAATTCTTTCAAACAGAGATTGTGACAGAAATGATCACAATATACAAGTGGCTGTGAAATAAACGAGTCCTGCATTCCTCCTCAATTAATAATTCATTCTTAATGGACAAGCCTGTAATCTACAGCTTCATCGTTCATTTCTTCAAACTGAAAGCTCACGACAGTTACATGTTGTTTCCATCTCACATCGTTCAATCTCGACTTTCCTACTGTTGCTGCTTATCCTGCAAATCCTGTTCCTTTTCGGTCTGCCACAAGGAAACAATGATGGCCGACACAAAAAGAAATGTCACAATGTCTTCCTGTGCAACAAAAGGATTTTCTGAGAAAGCAGAGCTCGGCCTGCGGTTGTTTACAAGGGTAACGTTTTTTCTTTTTATACATCACGGCTGCTGGAACCAGAGAAAAACGGACATTTGATGATGTGAAAACATTTATTTAGCGATGGATTCACAGACAGGAGACCACAGAGCTCTCCTGGGAGAGAAGCAGCTTTTTTAAAAGGCAAAATCAGCAAATTTCTAATGTGGTGTCATCGTTTTGCCCAAATGTTAGAATACACTTTTACTCTGCTGCATTAGTCCCACTTCAAGCTGCAGAGCTCTGCCAAGAGTCGTTTTGTTACCTGATGCTGGACAGAGGAAAGCTGGAATATGCTGAGTGAGTAGCGGGGGAAGTCTTATTTGGCATTTTACATACTTTGCAGTGAAAACTTGTGTTAAGTAAAAGTGCAACACCCACAGATCATGTCCAGTATTTTCGATATCATATTTCAACTTAAATATCATGTGCAATATCCCATATTTCTTACTCCTTAATCATTTGATTGCTACTTTAGTTAAGTATTAGTTTCCCTGTGTAATGTAGCTTTTCTTTCATTTTATTGATATCTGTTAATAGGCACAGGTTCTTCATTACTTAATTTTCTTTCATTTACACGATGCTTTCATAGGTCATGGAAAAAAATTAATCCTCCACACAACTAGAGACTTTACGAAAATAACCCTGTTGTTATCTTTGATCACCTGGGCTCCTTCAATTTAGGCTTAAAGGTTCAGTGTGTAGAATTTAGTGACATCTAGTGGTGAAGTTGCATTCTGCAGCTGAACACCCCTCACTTCATCCTCCCCTTAACTTGAAAGAGAACCTGTGGTAGCCGTCAGTCGTCATGAAAACTCAAAAGGTGTTGAGTTTGTCCAGTCTGAGCTACTGTAAAAAAACATGGCGGCCTCCGTAGAGAAAGGACCCGCTCCAGATGTAAATATAAAGTATTAAAATATAAAGGGATCATTCTAGGGTAAAGAAAACCACATTTCTTACGATTTAGCTGAAACACACAACTGAAAACTTCACTACCATGGGCAGCAGCTTTCAGACACTGAGTTCTCCTCAGGAAGGAATCCCTGTGTCTCTTTCTGCAGGACGATGACACACACACTGACTTGCACTGTGACGCAACGTGGCGTAATTGTCGAAATCAGTCTCTCTCTCTGCACTACTGAGCCCGGCAATTAATACTTGTATTTCTAATCTGCCAGAGCTGATTGTACAAACTGTGAGGACAGGCCGGTGTGGGCAGTTTTTATTAGTGAGGCTGATGTCCATCATTTAAAGGTTGGTTTAAACGGCTCCGGAGCTGAAGTATTACAGTATATCACGTATTATGAGCGTAATAGCTTGGTCCTTTGAAGAGAATAAAATATAGAAGGGCAATTTAATGGTGAAGAAGCTATCAGTTAAATTGATTTCCAGCCCTTATATTAATTTGAGATGTCAGCTCAGAACCAATTAGCTGTATCTGTCCTCTTCTGTCGGAGGTGCATCCTGTTCATAATGTAGCAGATGTCTCCAGAGTCTTGTCCAGTTAATGTATTTATTGACTGATTGTGTTGTTTATTCGTTCATTAATTTGTGTCTAATTGCTGTACGACCCGTTTTAATGCCGTGACCACAATGATTTTCCAGAGACGGAGAATATACAAGAAAAAAGAATTTCACTTCCATTATTTCTCCCGACTCATCGAAGGGGATAATCTCTGAGTGCGAGCTCAGACTGAATTCTACACCAGTTGTCTACTCATGGAAAAGATACTGAAAATATAAAAGGACTCGCTCTAAGAACCATTCACTCAAACATTCACAGCATTTCTCCATTTAAGCAGCTGAAATGGAGAAGTTTGGAAACGTACAGGCTGCTTTGGGGTGTTGATGGTTTGTACATCTGGCCTAATGTACATCAAAGTTCCCATCATATAAGTTTTTTGTTGTGTTAGTATGGAGGGAGAGTATCAATAATGTGGGATTAACATGCTCATGTTGATGGAGGTTGTTCTGGTTTTATAATGAAAAAGTATTTATAGAGATGCAGCCATTGTGCATGTATGCACTCTAACATATGAAGGCAGCGGATGTTTCTTTGCATAATGCATGTGTGTGTGTGTGTGTGTGTGTGTGTGTGTGTGTGTGTGTCTGTGTGTTGAAGACGCAGACCAGATCTTCTCAAGCTCCCATGAAACCTTTCTACTACTCAGATCTGAGAGAATACAGGAAACAACCAGTAGCTTCACACATCGTATGAGGAACTTCATCAACTTTTAGTTTACCTGTATATGAATAAGGGAAATCTATAATAAGTATATACCTCAAAATGCCATATTTTATATTCTTACTTGAGGCCATTGCTTATCTAGTGGTGACCATGATCTTTATTATAAATCCTCATTCATCTTACTGATATATTAGTAATTACAGGCTCCCAGTTCAGTGCTGCAAGCCTCGTGTTAAACAATAAGAACAAGCAAACAACAAACCTCAGAGGGGGGAGAGTGGTAACACAACGATCCAGCTCTTCCTCAGGGAAGATAAAAAGAATAACACCAGCGAATGCAAATCAGAGTCCACAGCGAACATTGGGGAGACGGTTTCTACATTCTCAAAACAGAGGCTGAAATCCTGCAGAACAAAGAATCCCAAACAACACCTATTTGACATCAAACGCCGGTGGGAGGACGAGGAGGCCGAGGACAAAGACACAGAGATTTCCTTCCTTCGGGAGATAAACAAGAAACCAAGAGCAACAAGATCAGAAGTACTAAAAAAACAAAAGCTTTACCATTGATCGTGTAGCAGCTACGTTTGTGAAAAGACAGAATATCGGAATAATGGAGAAAAAGTTGTCATTTTCTTTAAGGTAGTGGAACCTGTGAAAGTTCGTTCCTGCCGCCATGAAGATAAAAACAGTCCCTTAGGTTGTTTAATGAGAAAACATCTTGAAACGAGTTGGTATAAGAAGTTCGTTACTCAAATCATTTCTTTTAACAGGATTTCTTATTATGATATAAGTCATTTCAAAAGAGACATATTCAGCTGATATTCAGATTAATAACTTGCATTTGGGTTATTTATAGAAAGAAGTTTAGATGCTCTAATGATTAAACACATCAGGGTCTTGTGGCCACATGCATAATGCAAATGTTGGGCACGATTCAGACATGGTGGCCGGACTAATGACTTTCACCAAGGACGTTGGGCTTTTTTACTTCGCTTAACTTTTGAATGCTAAACCACAGGAAAGGGAAAAACTGAAAAAGCATATTTCCCCTTTCATAATTTAGTTTATTAGGATTTTATTTCGCCAGAGTGGTGGAAATCCAGCAAAAGACAGAAGAAACTCCACGTTCACGAGATCGTGTGGAGGAGTTCCTCTGTTCTCCAGTGAAGTGTTTCAGCCTCTTTCTCCAGGATGCACAGTTTGTGGAATTCTTCTCCAATTTTTAGGAGAAATATGGGGTTTCGCGACTTCAGCCATTCAAATGCATCATGTACATACCAGCTGCACAGTCATTTAAATGAATACTGAACGCATTCACATTCCTTCTTCCCTGGATACTCACTGTCTGGCAGAAAGATGGATTGAACTGTCCTATGTACATTTGACTGAGAACAGATAGAAAGAATCAGTTTTGGCACAAACATTTTCCTGAGCTTGATTTTGATAGTATTTTCATTTTAGCCATTTTTTGACCAGACAACAGTTATTCATGTGCATAAACCGTGCGGTCGACACGTGTATGTAATCTGTCTTCCATCTCTAATTCCGACACTTAAACATACACATGCTCCCAATGTCTTCGACTCAAGGGCAGCTCTGCACTAGCATGATTTGATATGCTAATGCGGGATGTCATGCATGGACGTCATAATGAGTTATTTAGCGCCTGACTTCTCCCGTTTGTATTGACACTACTGCTACATCCAGGGGACACGGTTTCCTCCTGTCTCCCCTTAACTCGTCCTGTCGTCAATGACTAACTCAACCTGTCTCACACTCAAAGGTGGTAATCTACAGAATCATCTCCTATTGAATTAAATGCACCATTTTCTGTCCATCACGTTTTCCTGAAACAATATCTGAAGGAGCGTTTTCAGTTGTCACATTCTACAAAACCCTAAAATCCAATGGGTTCTTTCTCTCATCCTTCCTCCAGGTTCTGTGGGAATCTGTTGCATAATCCTGCTGACGTACAAACAATAATCTCCTCAGTGAAAGTAGTTGAAACATTTAGGTTCTCTGGATTACGTTGATGTTACATGTCGTACAGCGATGAGTCATAGAATGTAAAGAGGGCCGAGGCCGAAACATGACATTTGAGAAGTATTAGAGAAATGTGGAAAAACAAGAGAAATATGTAAATATATGAGAAGATCAAGTCAAGTTATATTTCATGTATTCATATTTAGAATATTTAAATGAATGTAGCGCATTTATTTATAAGGGAAGGAAATTTGGAAATGCCTGCAGGGCAACACTTTAATTTTGAGAAAGCAATAGCGTGTGTGTGTGTGTGTGTGTGTGTGTGTGTGTGTGTGTGTGTGCGTGTGTGTGTGCGTGTGCCTGTATGACTTCAATCTAACTATACACTGCTGAATATTATAATTATGTTGAATTGACAGCTTGTCCTGTAAAGCTAAGAAACTGGTGTTCAGCTTCCGTCTGACTGTTTAAACACAAACTTTGATTTGACACAAACTCGATCAGTTTTCCAGAACCTGCCTCAGGTCATTTTTTTAAATCGGTTCGTCGTGCCCAAATGTTTTAAACTCGCACATTGACTCAAAGTAGAGGCCAAATAACATGTTTACACAGAGAACGGCATTTTTCCTCGATCTCACGGAACAGATTCACTCTCATTAGAATCTGTCTGTCTAATGGGCATATTTTGGTTTGTGTTTACAGACGTGTAGCATACTTTATACGCTCCAAGGCTATTTTACGCACATAAATACAGCGACTGTGTATTGAGCTCGTGGTGCATCCTCAGAACGGAGGTGACTCAGTAGAGTGAGTGAACTCCTCCGGTGTAGACCCACACTGAGAGCACCGGGCCTGCTGCAGCTCTGCTGATGTGCCGCTAACACTCGACGCCTCCAGCACAGACACAGACGATGTGAGTCCGATGTGTCACAGAGTTCAGCAGCAGTCATCAGGATGAATTATGAAGTGGCTGCCCTCGGCTTGCATCACTCTGCATGTGAGCGATCAGGTCATGTTAAGAAACCACGATTTGACCGCAGACGACAATGTGGCCAGTTGCTTCGAATTGTCTTTAGCTCAAGATTAACGTGCACGTGAGTAATAAACTGTGCTGGTGGAGCTGATGGAACAAGACGACTTGGGGTATCAAGCCAACTGGTAACTTAATGCAGTCTGGACGAATGTGGATTCTAAGTTGTGCTTTTTCTTTTCTCTTATTATGTTTTATTAAAATGGACATGTGGCCCTTTCTCCCTGCACAACTCCTTCAGCTTGAGGATGTTTTTATTTTCTTTGCATCTCTGTTGGATCTGGTCTTCTGGAAGGTGGATTTTGTTGTTTACTTGTAGATTTATTATACATGTACTTATCTAGGGCCATTGTCCTGCTTCTACAGAGGTTCAATCGCCGTGCTGTTGGTGTTTCCCTTTTTAAACCATGCATTTACTGTGTGGAGCATCGTACTATGAGCAGGTAATATTCAAGTAGAAGTACCACTTCTTACTGAGTGTGTAGCCTTTTCCCCAAATGCAATGGTAAAAAACACAATTATGCCAGAGTCTGTGCTTTGGCCAATTGTGAATCCATTTGAGATCCCTTCCCCGGTGATGCAAGAGTCGCACTTTGCTCTCGTTGAAGAGACAGGATCTAATTTTACCTGCCCGCTCTGGATCAGTGAAGTAGATTAATGAAGAAGAAAGTACAGATATTGTCTGATAGTGGAGTAACAGTGAAAAGAAACCATGAATAAAGGTACTTAAGTGAAGTACAGATACATGAAAATGTACCTAAGTGCTCCGACAAAACTAAATGTACGATTCGCATATGTCTCCTGAACAGATGTTTACCAGCTCCAGTGATTCCCTTCAGCCTTAAGATGTCTCTCAGCTGGGCAGCCTCAGAACTAAGTAATCAAAATTTACAGCCAATTTTGTACGACAGCGGACCGATGTGTTAATACCAATTAATTCTCGTTTGAATAACAGGCTTTCTAAGTATTATTGCCGACGTCATGTATCCGCATGTGGACACAACTTATCTTTTAATGGCTTCTTCCAGCCTGATGATGCACCATGTCACAAAGCCAAACGTCACATTAAACTGATTTCAAGACCATAAAAATGAATTCAGAGAAGTTCAGTCACCAGATCTGAAGCCAGTGGAACATCTTTGGGAAGATTTTTTTTTCAACTCTTTCCAAAAGCTCTTGTTTCTATTTAAATTACAGCCACTTTCACTTATTTCCCCTCAGCATCTGTAATCTGACAGCGGTGCTAAATTAAGTATTTGTGCTGATATAATTGGTATTTCTAACGTAACACCGGTAGATCTCTCTCCGGCATTGGTATTATCTTGGCATACTTTGTCTCAAAAAGGAAGTGTAATTACAAAATTGTTAATAATGGCAGATACGGAGGTATAATGGGACTTAAAGGGCGACTGGTAGTGATCTTCTGCCTCCAACAAAAATCGGAAATATGCACCTGTCTGCTCCATTAAGATCACCGGGTAGATAAATGGAGATTAAAAGCCGACCCTATACCCTCTGGATTCAGCGAAGCAATATTTATCTGTTGCCGGTGTAATCTGAATCTAATAGTAGAATCACAATTAGATGCAAAGCCGCGGAGGCACTCAGGGCATGAGGAGGGGAAGATAAAGACAGAGCAGGAGTTGGAGGGCGGCTGCGTGATGTAAAGTAGGTGAAACATGTGGCGGCTGAGGAATAAAGGAGCTGGATGAGGAAACTGCACAGAGCTCTGAGTGACACCCCATCGTCTCTCTGCCTCCTGACGTTTGGAAATGAAGTTGCAGCTTCTTGCTCAAGATCTCATTTCTTGTTTTATTTCCCTTGTTTGTCTCGGACTTTCCTCGTTTTCCCATTATTGGCTGTTGCGCTGACTTTAGAGGAGCCATGGCTGCCCTTGAGAAACCCCGGGATAGGTGACCAGTGTATGACTGGGCCAATAAATAAAGACAAATAACCAGTGAAGCTCACAGTCACTCAGACACGGGGAGAACATGCACTACCCACGCCGTGACAAATGTGAATAAAACACAAATACTAATATTTATACAAATAGTGCTTATAATAGTACTTCTTCCGATCACTTCCTGTGCTAACATTTAACATTTAGTTCCCTGTGTCAGTAAACATTTGTAATGTCAGATATATAGGAGTGAACAGAAATTGCAGGTGAACAAGGACATCGGCTGAAAACATCAATATTCTCTAAGTTTATATATTTCTTTCATGGTCATCCTCTTCTCCTCTCCTCCTCTCCTCCTCTCCTCCTCTCCTCCTCTCCTCGGCAGACTTGTTTATTTCGCCTGCTTTGTCTCACATTGGTTAAGCTGTCCCTGGCAGAGTAGCAACAAGGTTGTTTGTGATGTCGCTGTGGTTGGAGGGGAGAGAGTGGAGAGGCTTGATAGATCCATTAATGTTCCTTTGGTCTTCCATTTCAAGGCTGCACAAACACTCTAGTCCTGTGTGTGGTGTGTGTGTGTGGTGTGTGTGTGTGTGTGTGTGTGTGTGTGTGTGTGTGTGTGTGTGCGTGTGTGTGAGAGTAATCAAAATTCTGATGTGAAATGCCCTAGATGTCTTCTTTGCAGTTGTTAGTCTGCTATTCAGTCCATTTCCGACGACACGTAGCTTTTGTGTGAGTCGAGTAAATATTCAATGATACTAATCTGCTCCACAGACTGAATAACAGGAACTTATGCTCGTGTAATGAGAGAGAAAGTGTTGTCGGGGTCTGTTATGGTAATAATCTTTCCCATCTTCTTTGGAATGGAAAAAAATGTGGTGCCGTAAGTTCCAGTGCTTCAGTTTTGTGTTATGAATAATTTCCACTTCTCTGACGGCGCCGGACTCTCAGGCCACCTGAAGGTCCCGGCTGTTCGGGGGAAGTACATGACAAACTTTTTCTGGTGGAGGAGCACGGCTGCTTTAGTGTTTGAAAAAAAAAAAAAAACTCCATCAGATCCTCCAACTAAAGCCACCAAAGCTGCTGCCAACACTCACCCACGCTGCGTCTAATGAGACGAGGTCAGGCAATTATCTTTTACTTTCTCCTGAGGTCAAAAGCACCGAGAGCGTGTTTCAGATTCCTCACCGCCGACTAATTTGTACATTTTGATGCTGCTGTGGAGACGGACTGAAATTCACATTTTACTCATTTTAATTTTAGTGTAAAACTTTTATTTAGTTTCTTATCAGACATGCAAAGTAATTGTTTAAACTGGATGAACCTGTAGGTTGATTTGTTCTGTGAACTCAATAAAAATGGAAGCACAATGAAGAGATAAAGAAAAGATGGTAATTGTACCTTGGGAAGCAAAACAGGTGAGGTAAGCTTTTACAGGGTTTCTAAGTAATCAAATTAATTTAGAATAACCATATTTTAAATGTATTCAAACCATAAGCTTAATAAAAAATGGACGTAGACTCCAGGTCCAAAAAGGTAAGATGTATATATATTAATTATATAACAGACTAAGTCTCCTTGTTTTGTTTCTAAGGCTGTTTTGCTTTTCATACCTCTGAAGATATCTATTCTCTAATTCCAGGTTTCATCCCAGTGTCCAGAGACAGCAGGAGAATGAAAGAGAACACACACTCATCAAGAGAGAGAGACATGTAAAGATGCATCAACGCACCTCCCCCTTGTTGATCGTGAGTGATTGTTGTGAATCAAAGTCAGACTGGTCATCAAGAGCAAAAGGGAGGAATCCCAGTGGGGCTGAATGGGAAACAAACAATCCATAAAGATTTTACCATCTCTATGTGTCTCTTTACTGGCCGTCGACATGCAGCTCACGCTCTTATGGGAGAAATGTGTCATCAAGGCCTTTGGGCTAAAAAAGATTTCAAATGAAAAATGGAGAAAAACTGAAAATAATAAGTTCAATAAATAAAATGGGATTCAGTGGCTGCGTGGTCTCCCAGGACGGAGCCTGTGGTTATACAACATATGAACGTTTCATTCATACTGTCCCACATGACTGCTTAAAGTGTGTACTGATTCAAGTACTTGAATATATGTATATATATATATATATGTACTAAAAACGAAATGAGTATTACAAAAAATAAAGGGTTTTTCGAGAGACATTTTTGTTTCTCAGTCATATTATTTGTATATATTCTCTATTATTCTCTATCACACTTGAAAGTAGTGGCTTTCATACGATATTTTTATTTGTATTTCTGAGTTCAGATCAAATTGGGGAGAGGAGGCTTGAGCCCTGTTGCAGTTGACGCAGGTTCAATTTGACCATTTGCCCATTTCACACTTACACCTCCTGTCGATAAAGGTGAAAATATCCAAAAAAACATCTTAAATAAATGGATATCTCTCTAACCGGGACAGAGACAGAAGCAGAGACCAGAACCTCTTCACAAGATGAAAAAATGCTGCTACTTTTGCATGACAGCAGTGTTTTGCAGTGTCGCCGCTAATAGCAGGTCTTTTGTCACAATAACATCAGGATGCTGTCTCAGACCTGCTCCTGGGCTGCAGCATTACTCTTAATGCTCCCCTGTTGTTGTATCTTAGAAATCAAATTGCAAATAGCGCTGTGTTTAGTCTCCGTTTAGCCTCGATCGTCCACTTCAACGCTTCCCTTGTCCCTCTGTTCCGGTCCGGCCATCTGTGTAAACACTGATCACTGATCTACCGTGATAAAGAGCACAACTCCCTCACCTCAGCATCTCTCACATGGGACAAGGTTCCTCTTTTAAACAGTGGATCACAGTCCAAGTAACATCCCTATCCAAAACGTAACCTGCTCTATTCATTCACTTTGGGATTAAAGTGTTTTCAAAGCTGCTGATCACCTGACTACAGTGAGACTGACAGCCCATAAATGACCCCACAGGTAATTAGGCCTCATTATGAACAAGTGCTACTGTAACATTGTTTTCTGTAAGGTAGACGACATGTGTCTTCTCAGCAAATGCCTTAAAGCACCATGTATTCAAGTGAGGAAGCCATTAGTGGCCATATTGTGTAACCACTGTGTTTACATTTGACATCAATATTCCGATATTAACCAGATTAAGACCGAATGAGACGTTTAAACAGCCCTTTCTGATTGGATTAACCTGAATAAGGTCATACTCGGAATGAGCAACAATCAAATTAAGACGATGTGGAGTATTCTGACCTTAACATTTTGAGTAATCACATTATAACGTCCTCTTGTGTCCCCGTGTGTGGCAGTTACCAACTGCTCAACGTCATAATCAGACGAATGGAAGATTATATTAGCAGCTTCTAAAAGCATCATAATCAGAAAAAGGTCAATAGTCTGAATATCGCTGTTTACATTCTATATATTCTTGTTATTTTCATCTTATCTTATCTTAAACCCTTCTTCAGAATATCACGTGTTCTTGAAATGGGCTGATGGGATGTGTGATTTTCGGCCTCACTGTGTTTGATGAAGTCCGAGATTTAACTTCCTTCTTCTCCTTCCCAAACAAGTCTAGAGGGACACGAATGTTCTTCTTGCTCTCCGCCACCTGAGCTGCATTTTAACAGTCAGCAGGGGAACAGCTGCTGGATGGAAGCTGTTTCCTCCTGCTCTCACCTCCAAATTCCTCCACCAGCCCCCGACTCCATGTCCACATCATTAGCGCCAACATTTCTCTTAAATCTGAAATTTAGATGTGGCTCCACGCGGCAAGCGAAACATGTGGGGGCGGATTGGTCATGGAGGAAGATGGGCTCTTCAGTCAGAGTGGCTGCATGAAAATACCAAGGGAAACGCACATTATCTGACATTATAAAATGCAGTGGACTCTGTTGGAGGTTTACTTTTTCCCCACAAGTGAAAGTAAGAGATGGAACCAGGCTCAGTATTACCTGAAAATACAAAGAACCTGACCAGTTGCCACGTGATGCAGGGCACTTACCCAGCAGGAGGAGAGAACTGGCCCCAGTCCTCCATGTATTAAAATCAGTGTGTTGACATGCAGTGTTAAAGTAACTACACCACTTAAGGGGCTAAGATGTATGATTATAGGGCTGTGAAATGATTACAATTTTTAATCAAATTAATCACAGGTTTCTATGGATTAATCATGATTAATCACATTACCGATTTTCTAGGAATATTTTTGTGAAAACAAGATTTATGACATTTAACTTTTCTTTTGTGCTGCAACTCAGCAGTTCTTCAGCAGTTATCATTGCTTTTCCATATGGAACATTAATATAATCTTCATCCTAAACAATATTCGGGCTCCTTAGCCATTGTGTGGTTGAATAAAACTTTTTTTTTTAAATCAAACAGAAATTATTTGAGCTTCTTAGCCATAGGATGGTTGACATTTTTTATATTTTTTGTCACACAACCATTAACCACACCATGATACAATCTAATGCCTCTAAAGGCCCTCTTAGCTACTCGGTCTTTAGCCAGTTGGTGAGGCAAACTAACTTGTTCAAATTCTCTGACAGTAAAGCTGACCACTTCTTTTGCACAATGTGTCCTGCGAGTGAGTCTGGTTTGTCGCATACCACTTGAACGCCCCTCGCCGACCAACACATGCTTCGCGTTGCGGTGGTTAGGCGGGTATTGCTACGGTGAAACGATAACGTCTTCTCGCAGAGTGTGCATATCACCTTGGTTTTACTGAATGTTCGATCTTTGTTTTTTTGGAACACGATCTTCCCGTCCAGAAGGTCCTCAGGTTCATCAGAATTATTAGAGCTGCCAACTTTTCAAAAAACCTTGGAGTGAGATTTTGTCGGGGGTGACCAACATTTTGCCGCGCACACAGCCACACACGTTGGTGGCTCAAATATCAGGGAATTGTTGGAATTTGGCGTTGTATCCATGTTGTTCGCTGCATTCTGGTGGCCTTTGGGGCCCGAAGTCGTTGATAGGAGCGGGCGACTGGAGATAGACAACATTGGCTACATTCTGTGACGCAAAGACATAGCTGAAGGTCCCCCCCCCAGGAAATGTTGGTTTAAGTAGATGTTGTTTCCTGCATTCTAGTGGATTTTTGGGTGGTATGCTAAAGATGTGCAATACCTGAACTTCTTCTGATTCATGTTCCTCTGATCATGACTTGTAGGGCCTTCTAGCCTTGAGCTGAACATTCAACCAGAAAACTATTGTTGTGCCTCAATGACCACAATATAGCCTAATTAATAGACCTTTGTTTAAGATTTGACCAAGGTAGGTTGATTGACATTTTGATTACAATGGTTTTCAACTAATTCTGAACTGAAACCTAACCTATATTTTAAATAATTGTATTCTTAAGAGCAGTTAATGATTTATGTTCGCCTCCCACCACACTTTCCATCAGACAAAAAAGTGCAACAAATAAAGTGCTTAAACAGTAGCCTTTTTAAGCAACACAATGGACCCTCTTCCCCAAAATAAAATTTGTCTGGAGCCGCAAAACATATTTGATAACAAAGCTAATAAAGTTTTATATAAAGTTATACTATACTAAACTATGGTTTGTTGCATTTATGAAATTATCGAACAACAATAAAGAAAACTGTTGACATTTGATTGATATTTTTACCTGTTACAACAAAGGAAAAACCAAACGCTTATGAAGAGAAGAAAATACACAGGCAAGTGTCGGCCTACTTTGAAATAAATTAAACACAGACCTTTGTAGGGTTATTTGAGTCCTCCCCGTATTTGTGGAAAATGTATGAAATAAGAAGTACCCTATTTTTAAATAAATAAAAACATATAGCTGCAGCCTAATAGCTTAAAAATATATATTTTAGTTGGCGAAATATTTAAACGAAAAGTGAGAGCAGGTCAGGCTGGAGGCGGACACAGAAACTGCAGCTCGGTAGAAACCAACTGCAGCTTCTGCTCTGATCAAGACGCTGAGCTCTGATCAGCTGAGACCAGAGAAACTCTGTGTTTTCACTGTTTCCACTGAGCAGCCGGTGAGTCAGTGACCAGCTCCTTCACGTGAAGGAGCTCTGGTCTTGTGTCTCTGAGCGAGTGCGCGGGGCGGGGGGCGGAGCCTCGGGACCGGTGCGCTATCTGGGGCACACGCACACACACACTCGCCCGCTCCTGGTACTTCATGATGGCCTGATACGATGATGTTTTAAAAAATGATCGTGACTTAGTCAACCACCAACATTTTCGTCTCGTCTCGTCAACAAGTTAAAATAGATTTAGTCATGCGCTTCACTTCAAAGATCCAGGTTTTTTTGGCGTGAGAAATTGGATGTGTGGCGTGAGTGCGTGTGAAAACATGCAAAAGCGTGTGTCACACGGCGGAAGCGTGAGAGTTGGCAGCTCTGGAATTATCCATGTTGTTTGTTTGTTTGAATGGCAGCTGCCGTCTGACTGCATTAGAGCGGCAACTAGTGCAGAGGCGGCGGAATTGGAAGGTCCTTCTGCGCATGCGTTAAATGCGTTAAAAAAAAAACGAATTAATCCTGTAATTTAATCATAACGCGTTAACGCGTTATTTTTCACAGCTCTAATGATAACACATATTCAGTTGTTGTTCCGTTTTGCAATATCCCTGCAATCTGTGCAATAGTTTCATTGGCAAACTAAACACTGCTTAGCTCGTGTGTCATATGTCCAACGTGCTTGTTGGACAAGGAGAAAACCTTCATTAGTTATGTGCACAAGTTGCCCAACACATTTTATGCATTATTGTTTATTCCGGTAAATATGTGAGTGTGTCTCTGTCTCTCACACACACTCGTTCCTTGTTCCTCTTCAGAGCAAACCAGGTATTTGTAGCCGCCACTTGAGCTCAGGAGCCTCAGCCTCTTAGCAACAGGCTCGTCTGACCTCTAATGATCTGAGTTGTGCTTTTTCTAGTGAGGGTTTGGTTCTCCTGGCTTTCAGACACTTGTAGATCAAAATCGTTTGTACGAAAGAATCTTGACACGCTGCCATTCTGTCCCGATGCACCTGAACACCTCACGGTAAATCAAAGGCTGCTTTGAATTATTCATCGACGACACATAGAAGAACATGCAGGTAGGAAGAGAGAGAGAGAGGCGAGGGCGAAAAGTCAGCAAGAGGAAGTAGCAGATGCTTGATGGTGAATAAGCATCAGCTCTGAGTACAGCACATGAATATGCTCGGCTGAATCCATCCATCTGTCGGCTACTTATTTTCTCTACTTGTATTGATTTAATCGAGGTCCCACTAACACTCAACTTCCGTAGTGTGTGTGTGTGTGTGTGTGTGTGTGTGTGTGTGTGAGAGACCAAATCCCAGTCCAAATGAGGCAAAACTTCCTTTCTGAGCCCCTGGTTGGGGCTAGTGGAAAGATTTGAATTCTGAATGGAAGCCAATTCAAAGTTCTAGCAGGGTTGTTGCGAAAAAGTTTGTATATGTGTGTGTTCCTGGTATTACTCTGGTTTTGAGGTCCTACCTCTTGTGATCTCTCACCCTCCTTGTGAAAGGTAATCCTTAAAGGTTCAGTGTGTAGGATTGAGTGCCATCTAGTGGTGAAGTTTCATTTTGCAACCACCTGAATACAACTCGTATCACCCTCCCCTTCCAAAGGCGTACTAGCATCTAGGGCGGCATTAACCCCAAAAATATAACCTGAAGTAAAAAAGGAAATAGAAATGGCGCGCTCTAGAACCAGTGTCTAGTTTGTCCATTCTGGGATCCTGTAGAAACATGGCGATCCAACATGGTGGATCCGTGACAGAGGAATCGCTTCATGTGTATAAAGGGGTCATTTAAAGTTTCAGTCAATTCTATTCTTATGAAGGTTAAGAAAAGGGTTGAAGTAAGATTCTGAAAAGTTGTAGTTGTGGTTAACTCTCTGAGGATTTAATCCAAAGTCACTGTAATGTCGTCACAGAGACACAACTGTGTTTGCGTGTGTTTGTGTTGATCTGGGCTCAGGGCCTCCTCGTAGAGCGCCCCCCCCCAAACACCACGATTGTGTGGAGTGAGCGAGCAGGGATTTCATTAAGTGTGAAAAAGGGCTGACTTTATAGTGATCAATGGCCGTGCTCATCGGTCACCTGGAGAGGCCTAACTGACTGCAGCAGTGAGATGGATGCAGCGACCAGAGGAGAGGAAGAGAGCCGAGGCTGGGACTGAGAGGAAGAGAGAGGAAGGAGGTTGGTGTGTGTGTGTGTGCTGATCAAAGTAAAGTGTGTGTGGAGAGAAAGACACAGTTGAGGAGCAATGGATCACATTGACCTCCCGACCCCATTTCTGCTGACACTGAGTTATGTCGTCTGGAGAATAACACAAATATAATGTCGTTACTCTGATTGCAAAGTCGTTTCAATGGCCATTTCACTTTTGCTGCATGGGTTAAAATGACGAAATACTCATTTGCACTCCATAGGTTAGTTGTACTCCATTTTAACGCATTAAGGATGTGTACATTTTACTCAACAGCATTATTATTTGACACTTATTGTTATTGCTATAAAGGTGTCAAGCTCAAATAAAACATGGCACAGTGTGACAGTAATTCAGTGTTGATCAGAGGAACAGTGTGAAACAAGTATACAAGTCTAATAAGTATTAGAATGACACTCAGTCAAACACCTCACCCAAGGCCCAACAGTCTCTTTCAGTTCAACAGAGCTGCACCAGACTCCAGACACTCATAGAAACCATTTCCATTAAAACACCTTTGCTATTCATCAATATCCATTTATTATTCCCTGGGAAAATGGGGAAAATGCCCTGCAGTGTTTAAGTGAAAAAATAAACTGATCTGGATCCGCATTAGATTTTAATGGGTTCTTTCCTGACTCATATTTCATGGAAATCCACCCAGTTGTTTTTATGTAATCTTGCTTAAAAACAAACAAATACACAAACCAGCCAACAAACAAACAGACAGGGGTGAAAACAACCTCCTCTGCAATGATGAGGGTTTATTAAGTTGAAATGAAATGGAGGGTTTAACAATAACTCTGTGTAGAAATGACATAAATGTTCTTGAGAGTGAGCGATGAGATATGATAGAAATAATCAGAAACCTGCAGGTGTATGAACAACCAAGAATATGTTTAACTTACACATTATAAACAAAATATGATTCAAACCCAGAGTTCATTAAAAACGTGCCACAGGATTCTCATTAATTTCACGACAAAAAATCCACTCGCAGGGACTGGACAGGTCGTCTATCACAGGGAACGTTTCATCTCCTCCACTCCTCAAACTTATTTCATCATTCCGTGGAAATGCAAATGGCCTAATCTTTCTGATGGCACGCTGTATCAGAGTGTGCCCCCTGAGTAATTGAATAGTGTGAGAGGTGTCGGCGTCTGCGTGAAGGTTTCCTCGTGGAGAGTCCTCTCTTTTATCCGCCCGCGCAGCCTTGATAAAGAGGACTCTCTCTGTGGGGAGGGTTTCAGATTACTGTATGTTAAAACAGCGGGGGGGGGGGGGTGGGGGGGGTTTGCATGTAGGCATCCAGAGGAAAATGATGAAAATCGCCCCCCCACCCTCCACCGCCACCGTCTCTATCCAACCTCCTAAAGACACAGCAAGCCCAATTAACCTTCCTCATTACCACTGCAATAGGCCTTCCGCTCCAAAGGATAGGGGGAGATGGGAAACAGGATGGTGGGAGTCGGGGGGGGGGGGGGGGGTGTAGATGGGTGGCGGTGCAGTAGAAGGGAAGGAATAAATCAGAGGAATGAAAAATAAGAAAAACGCAATTTGTCACAGCACTGTGGACTTCCGCTCTCGCCCTGTGAGGAGCGGGGCGTCGCGAGGTGAGGCCTGCGTGTCAGCCCCGCTGCTGCGGCCATTTAAAATGAGACTCGCGGCTTCGTGAAGTGGGACCGTGCATCCGCTCAATATGCAGCTCTGTGAAAACCACCGTGCGGGTATGGATGAAGGGAGTGTAGATGGATGGTGGGGAGGGGGAAAGACAGGGATAGGGCAGCGGGAGCTGATCTGAGGCAAAGAAATGGAGTAAACTGATTTTTTTTTTTTTTTTTAAGATAACTCCCGAGGATGCATGAGAGAGATTGGAAGTGTGGAGGAGGTCTATAGTCTAATGGATCATGGGCATGCACGCAGCGACTGTAAAAGACAAAGCGCTCTTGACAGGAAAAAGCCTTTGACTCATTATTCAGTTCGTCTGAGTGGAAGAGAAAGAAGAAGTCTCCCGGTCGCAGCGTGGGATTCATCACAGTTTCATGTCTCTTTGGAAGAAACACGCTCGGATGGAGCATCAATGACGCACCTGTGACCTTTGAATCAAATATTAATTAATTGCTTCATAAACGATCCTGAAATATTCTCCCATAAATATGAATCAGAGGGGAAAAAGTTTCAAGAAGCTTTTTCACACCATTTTAAAGGAGGCGTCGGTCTTCATGTCAAATCCAATGAGACGTGTAATGTGCTCTGTTTCCCTAGAGGAGCTGTGTTGAGTCTGGGGATATATCATTAGGTTCTGGACAGTGTGAGTTTAGAACCTTGGTGTAGAGATGGAAAGATGATGTAAGGGCTGTTGGTTGCATTATGGGAAGTTCAGGATCCAACGTTTTTGGGGGATTCGACCATTTCACTCAGACGAGTTTAGAAGTCGGGATATCTTAACCTCTACTGGGTCAACTCAAAAACACTTGGAATGTTTTTAGTCATGGTCCCCAGAGTCATGGTCCCCAGAGTCATGGTCCTCTGACTTCTCCCAGGATGCCACAGTGACCATTACATGTGGTTCTGGATCAAATGTCACGACGGCTATTGAACAGATTCAAACCCGGGAGTTTTGGCTCAGAATTTTATGTCAAACTTTGGTTACAATCACCAAACTGAAGTGTCCCATTTAAGGAAGATCACCATAACTATTCATATGTGTAGCTAGCTAACTGTCTAAATATGAGGAGATAAAAATCAACAAGTCAAAGATTATGTAATTAGTTCATAATCAATGTTATATGTATAATTAGATAACTTTGTCCGTCTTCTGTAACTTACGAGGAACCTATTGGGTTTGAGTGTTTCCCCTGAGTTGCTGGTTGTGATGTCAATTCATCTTTATTCCCTCTGGTGTAATGCAAAGACTGTGGAGTTAGCTAAGCTCTTGTATTCATTTCTGCATATGCATCTGCATGGAGTAGCTGCTGCTCTGGTTCTATTGTGAGATTTAATTCAAGCATAATAGTATAATGGCACAGATTTCAATAAACAACTGGTTTGACAACACTGCTGCACAACGAGAAACTTGCAGCTAAATTACCACAACCACTGTTTGTTGGTTGTAAATGTCGTGCTGTGCAGCTTTTGTCTGTGAGAGTTTTTTTTAATGATGATACTTGATGCAAGAGAACAGGTACGAACAATGTGTGTCAGAACATCTGCCTCGCTGAATTTCTCAACATCTGGTTTGTTCCACAACTGTCGAAAGTTTGAGAAACTGGCGTCATGCACACTGGGAGGTAATTCCAAATCAACACACACACACACACACACACACACACACACACACACACACACACACACACACACATGGTGTAAGGTGTTTCTCCAGGTGGCCCAGACTTCGAGGGCAAAAGATGAACACAGGAAAAGACGAATGAAGAGTGATTTGCGAGCGATCATCACCTTTGGGCATCAGAGCGTTTAATCGATCAATGATCTCATAACGACAGAGCCTGAGTGTGACGCACACAGATCTGCATCCTGGTGTTTAACGTCTGTTCGGCTTTTTCAGGGAAGCAACAATGGACAGAGTGTGTGCGTGTGTGTGTGTGTGTGTGTGTTTGTGTGTGTGTAGTTTTTTTACATTCTCATTTCCAATCTGTCTGGTACCTGTATCAAACCTGGAGTAGCTGCCTCCCATGGGTGAAGCCACCTCTGCCTGTTTACCTCTTTTACATTCAATAACCCAGTCTGATACAAGACGTCAGGTCAACTTATACTGACTAATTGCAGTGAATGAAGGCGGGGGGGGGGGGGGGGGGGGGGGGAAATGCCATCAGCAGGCTAAATGAGTTTTAATTACCACCTCTAACCAGACACAGCAGATCTGTCAATCTCCAACTCACTCTGCAACTGTGACAAAGGGGGAGGGGGAGCTGGGGGGGAGCTGGGGGGGAGCTCAGAGGAATGACAGCACGAAGAGAAAATGAGGAGATGTGAGAAGAAGGTGTGAAAGGAAAGAAGGAAAGAGAGAGAGAGAGAGAGAGAGAGAAAGAGAGAGATTATGGTGGTTTAGAAAAGTTAGACGAAGACAGTGTCGGCCATCACATCAGACAAACATTGGTTTTACTGTCAGTGAATGTAACTCTGCTGCCCTCTAAAGGTTACAGCTCGCAAAATATGGGCAGTCTCAAAAGGCAGTGAGTGGGTCACCATGCACGTGTGGAATGTGTGTGTCTGTATGTGTGTTTGTGTGTATGTGTGTGATTGTATTTGTGCGCTCTGATTGCTCGTAAGCCCTTTGAAGACCAACCTGAGGCATGGTGGGTGCAGTGGTGGGGTTACCAGGAGGTAGAGAAGGGGGGTAATGGGGATGATGTGAGGTGTGAAGCATGAAGGAGGGCCAACAACAGCAACAAGGAAGAATGGATGAACACACTTGGATGAACTCTCCCATCACACATGCACACACACACACACACACACACACACACACACACACACACACACACACACACACACAGGGAGGTCAGTGGTCTGCAGGTAAATACGTTTTCTCTCCCGTCTTTCTTAGTTACCACAAAAAGATCCCACTTCTTTCTCATCATCCCTCAGCAGCAAATACTGAATAGACCCCACGGTGACATTTACAGGCTGTGTATAAAAGTCCTCAGCGTGAAAAAAAAAATACCGACTCAAGATGAAAATAGTGGGATTCATTGATTTCCCTCAAATGTCAGCAGTTAGTCGGACGTTACAATGAAACGCGGCTGCCTGTAAAATTCCACAGGACACATTGTTCAATCTGAGATGGCTCCCTTAAAGAAAACAGTGTGTGACGGCCAATCAAAGGCCTTGCAGTTATTGTGTTGTAGGAGCTTTGGGGGGTTGCTCATTTTTAGAGTGTGAGATTTCTCTGTCTTGTTTTCGCCATCATGTTCTTCCTCTGGTTGTGAAGTAGGCGGGGCTCTTTTTAAGAGAGATGATGATGTCATCTAGTTGTGTGCACCAATATGAATTTATATGATATTTGAGATGGGATCTGGAAACTTAAACAAATATAATATTTCAATGACCTGATACAGGGCCTTGTGGAGCCCCATTCAGTTGTCAGTCATAGTTTATTTAAAAATTGAACATATCCAAATATATCAGTGATGCAATCCAGTATTACTTCCTGTTGTTGTCTCTTAAAACCATAAGTAGAAATGCAGTTTATACCTCAGACCTTTTTAGAATGGATCAATGGGAGAGTCAGTCTGGAGCACGATGAATCTTGTGTGTTTTGAAACTGTTCACAGCAGGAGGTCTTCTGGAGCAGATGCAAACGTCAGTGCACGTCTCCTCAGAGCCGGTTTATCCTCAGGACGTACAGACAGTTTTAAGAGCTGGAGCAGAGGGAGGATTGTTGTGTGAGCTTTGAGCTCTTCATTGCTCTGCAGCTCGATGCCGTCACGTCAACAATCACAAATAGGTTCAGTTCATTTTGTTTACTTTTCATATCCGGAAAGTTTTTTTTCCCAAACTCACCAGTATGTGGCAGAAACTTGGACTATGGGCAGAGAAGGTCTCTGGTTCGACTCCACGGAGAAACAACAAAAAGACGAACCTGGATTGATCTGTCCAAAAATCCAAGAGGATTCTCCCTACCCTGTCTAGTGCCCCTGAGCAAGGCACCTTACTCCCTCAACATCTGCTCCCAGGGCGCCGTACATGGTTGCTCACTGCTCTGTGTGTCCTGCACCAGATGGGTGAAAAGCAGAGGTAAAATTTCCCTACAATTGCATGAGTGTGCCTGTGCATGTCTGTGCATGTGTTTGGGATAAATAAATGCATCTTAATCTTAATCTTAATCTTAATCATTTGCAGGATTTTGTTCTTTGCCGAGTGGGAAGATACAACGTGTAACGTGTGATATGGAACTTAGCAGTGATCCTATGATGCAAAATGTGTAATTTTATGATATATGTAATATCTGTTATGGGCCAGAGAGAAAAGCTGTTCTTTCTTTTAGCATTTTTCCATATCAGTGAAATCATTTGAATTTGTTTGGTTCTTGCAGCGCTGCAGATGTAACAAGACACAATTCTCCCTCTGGCTGAGGTTTCAGCTTTGTTGCTATTAGCTCGCTTACAGCAAAACCTGCCTGCGTCAGACTCTGGTCCATTGGGCACAGAAACTCCAACAAAGAATATTAACTTTATCGCAGAACATTTCTCCCACTCCTGTAGTTTAGCTCCATGTTTAGAGCGGTAATAACACGTCTTTACAACCTAGCCACACTGGTTTGTCTTCTGCTTCAACAAAACATGTTTATCAGTAGCTCTTGGAAAGCGCAGCACTTCATTTCTTGACAGTTGCCATAATACGTGTCAGCAAAGACATAAAGCAAAGATGTGCTGGTTGTGTTCATCGTGACCTGAAAGACAGAAAGTAAAAAACAACCCTGAAGACAACGTTAGTCTGTTTCAGGATATTCTTCTTTTACCACAGATGTCATGAGATTTTATTTCTATCTCTGAGTCTCTGAGTCCCAGGGGCCGAAAGTCCCCCCCCCTCCCCCCGTATTAGATCATGAAAATGCCACAGCCACCACTCTCTGACTTTTTCCGTGATGTGTAAAAAATTGATTCGCTTCATTTGTAAGGCAATTTCCTCTGAACGAGGGACCAGGAGTGAAATGCACCACCCCCCCCCCCCCCTCCCCCCCACACACATGCGCTGCCCTTTCTTTTTCAGATGAAAAAAAAAAAAAAATTAGATAGAAGAACTGTCTGAGTTACTGACTTATTTTTAGATGAGACGTGAATTTCCACAGCAGACAGTCGCTAATCAATTGTAATTAGGTCTTCTGCTGCTTTTGGTTCAGTATCGGCTCTGAGAGGTGTCAGAGAACAGAGCTAGGCAATATTGAACTTGGTCGTGAATCCATTATCAACATGTGCTGGACTGGAAATGTGACAAAACTGCAATCAACCCGCAAGATTAGATACAAATGAGGACTGGCCTAAGCACACACGGCGCCATTTTGGAAACTGTCAGTGATCGGAATACTCGCAGCTACATTTGTCCACAGAGGGGAAAAAACGAAAATCTAATTTCCCTGCAATTTGATCACAGATGTTTTAAAGTGTCACACTCCGCCTTTGTTGCAATGAGACTTCAGGTAATTACATGTTCAGACACCGTTCACTTCTGAAGCTCTTATCACATTACCTCCGCTAAACACATGAAAAGTGGACACGATTAGCACTTTTACTGTCGGCACCTTTAAAAACAATTAAAAGCCTTCCCCATCAGATACAGCGCTGCAATTGACTCCATCCACAAAAGTCTCCATTGCACGCAGAGGTTGGAATCATTTCATTTAGCAGCTCCCCCGATGTGTCCATAAATCAGATCTCAGGGCTGTTAACGGTTTGCCATGTGAGCAATTTGTCTTTAGCAACCCCCATGGGAAATACCCGGAGGGAAAAAAAAAAAGTGTTACTTTCACCGTGGGACATAATACATTAAGAATCTATAATTAAAAGCTTCTGGACTTTGAGCTGCTCTGTGGTCAGTGGGCTTGGTGAGACCTGGGCAGGTGGTGACTCAAAAACACAACGAGCTCCGGCTGCCAGCACAAAGTGTGGAGCATCCTTCTTCATCGTGAGGTGGTGTGACGGCATCGCTCTTCATCGGGGCCCAGAGAGGCATCGGGTCCCTTATTGTTTCCAATATCTCTGGAGGCACCGGCGCTGTCTCTCAAGGGCATCCTTTAAACAACTGTCCCTTTTATGCTTCTTTATTCTCCTCCTCCCTTCCCCCCCCCCCCCCCTTCCTCACAACTGAACACCATCAATCTAGCCTTGTACTTTAACTTTATTTCTCAGTCCATTAGTTTCTAGGACACAGAGCAGCACCAGGCAGAGCACAGAGGGGAGGGAGGGAGGGAGGGGGGGAAGGGCAGAGACAGTGTGGAAAAAAATGAAAAGAAAGGTTGGCCCTCCTGAGAGATAAAATGTAATTTCACAGTCAACTTGCTGTGATATATTATTTCACAACAATGGGGTGTGGGCTGATATGAGCCCTGCTTGGCACCTGTACAGAGTAGTTAGAACATCAGCGGTGGTTCTCTGGAGAGGTTCGTTGTGTGTGTGTGTGTCTGTGTGTGTGTGTGTGTGTGTCTGTGTGTGTGAAAGGATCAGAAATACACCTGAGCGGGGGAGGGCACCAGGAGGGTCCGACCTGCACATCAGAGCAAGCACAGTCGACTGTAAAATACGAGCCGTGATTAAACACAACAGGGGGAAAAAAAGTCTGTTTTGTTGACAGTTATTTAATATGAAATAATATTTCCAGTCAGCAGGTTTAAATAATCCCCAAACCAAGCAACAACAACAAAAATAGAAATTCACAGTGTTTGCAGCGCGTCGGCCAGATGAAAGACTCTGAACATCATTTATTCCAGTAGCTGCACTTACTCATTGCTCCTGCTTCACCATCACATGCAGTTATCAAGGAACATAGAAAGACATCGATAAGACGCCTCCTGCTTCATTAGCTCCGGTCTCTCAGCCTGGGAAACACTCGCACAATATCAAACACCTTCTGCCAGAAACATAATGAGGCTGAAAATAAAACCTATGTACTAAATACAGAAGATGGGATGAGAAACGTTAATGTGACAAATGGTCTGATTTCAAATCCAAAACATCATCAGCTAAAGTTAATTTAAAGGAGCTACCGGAGCCTTTTTTTTTAAATTAAATATCAAAGACAAATTAAACAAAAATAAAGATTTTCAGAATGTGATAATAAGATTGTGATATCAAGTGCTAATCTGTTTATGGGCTTCTCCTCGTCTCTCTCTCTCTCTCACAGTTTGCTGTTCTTCTGATATTGGGAAACGAGTCCCAGAACCTGGTCTGACGCCATGATGCTCTTGTTCTGCAGGTACACAGAGCTGTTCTTAGGCGTCTCCTTCAGGAAGTAGCGATAGTTCACCATGATGCCGCAGGAGTTCGCCACGCCCCTGGGGCTGGTGTCGGCGCGCCAGTTCAGTCGCCACATGGTGGCGCCGTTTTGCAGGTGAAAGTTGGCCACCGGGTTGAGAGCGTAGCCTCGCCTCTTCTCCCCGTAGAGGTACCAGGCACAGAGACGCATCAGGACGGGCTCCAGGACACCGGACAGCCGCTCAGAGCGCGTCCACTCGCTGGTGCCGATCAGCTTCCGGAGGGCGTCCACGGTCTGGGTGCCGGGGGAGGAGTCAGTGGCCTGCTCCACCTCCTTCCACTCCTGCTCAGAGAGGAGGTCCGAGCCCCGGCCTTCCTTTCGGTACTGGCTGAGGAGGCCTTGGAGCCAGGAGGAGAAGCCTGGGATGGGAGACAGGCTGGAGAACTGGGCCATGTGAGGGAACTCGCTCTGGAAGACAAGAGAAGACAGGAAAGTGGATTAAACCCCTAAGAGAGACAAACTGTTTTATGCTTTTTCAGATTTATTTTACTCTGTGTTATAAAAGCCCCACATTGTAAAAACTGCCTTAAGTCTATCGCACTGTTTGATGAATAATGAAACTCTTAAGGATGAAGAAGTTTGTTTCTTTCCATCCCCCATTTTGAAACACAACATCTTACATACAGTTCATGTAGATGTAGAAGTAGAAGAACGACCTCAATCAGAGACATAATAAGATATAAGGACTTAGGACGAAGAAAACAAACAAACAAGAGAGAGAGAGAGAGAGAGCAGAGATCTGATCCTCACTATAACGCAGAGAGAATCACATTTTTTATGATGGAATCCAGGGAGATGAACCCTCAACCTCGGCATTAAAACATGAAACACATTGATATTTCTTGTTTTCACTCAGGCTTCTGTTTGGGCCTTTGGTTCTTCAGACAGGATCAGAATTACAATTCACTTCCATCGCTCCATGATCCTTCTCTGCTGATGGAGATTGACGATGGCCTTTCTCCTCCCCTCCCTATTATTCTATCCTCCTCCTCCTCCTCCTCCGTCCCTTCCTCTCCTCCCTCTCCTCTTCCTCGTGTCTCTGTCTCGTCTAGACACCCCCACCCACCCTCCGCACGCACCGATCCATCTCACGTGTTCTCTTCCATCCCACTCCCCTCTCCTTTCGTCAGAATAACACTCCCCTCTCACACTCTGCCCGTCCTCGCGCTCCTGCGTCTGGTTTGATAAGTGATGGAGCGATGTGCCAGGCAGAAGAATAAAAGGCTACGGATGAAAGTGGAAGTGTCAGACAACCCCTGGAGGGACACGTCTCCGTCTGTCTGCCTCCATCTTTCTCTGGAACACTGTTTTCCTTTCTTCCCCCCTTGATTTCTCAGTCAGTTCGTTTCCAGAATCCAGACTTCTCACTTTCCGCGTCCTGCTGGCTCTCTCCTCCTTCTCACTGAGCTGTGTCATGATCTCAACCTCCACACTCCCAGCCTCCACGTTTAGCTCCACAAGTGTTCGGATGTCGAGAGTGGACAGGATTGACAGGGAAAAGACGGTGGAGGAAAAAAGGATGGAGGCGGAGGGAGAGGTGAAAAAGAAAACAGGGAGGATAAGCTGAAAAAAAGGAGGAGAGGAGGCAGAATTGCGCTCCAGGGTCTAATCTACAAAGACAAGTCAGACCTGCTCCCCCCCTCACCTTAAATCACAACTATGACCTTTTCTTTTTCCATTCTTTCATCTATCCATCATCATAGTGAGCCCTCTGTGGCTGCGCTCCTCTCTTCACCTTTATGTCAGAGAGACAGGCCCTCAGCAGAATACAAGACTGTTAGTGGTTCTTTTGTGTAACCTCGAGGGCAGGGATACGCACTTACACTGCCGGGGTCAGGGGTTCGATTCCCACTGGGGGCCGTAAAAAATAGATGCGCTCACGCCGCTTTTGATTAAGCGTCCACTCACTGTCTGTGCTTTGATTTCCTCAACAACTGTGTCTCCAATTAGGTTCAGTCTTGGCACCGCGGGTGTGTTTCTTAGGGGAAGGGCGATGTGGAGTGTTATAGAGACGGTTCTTCAGACCCCAGCTCTGACCTTAAACCTCCATTAATATATCATGATGGCAGTGACATCAGGATTTAAGATGGAGTGAAGACCAGCCGGAGAAGAAGTAAACAATAAATCCTGCGTCACTGCCATCTCCCTCCTTATTTTGTATTTTTATGATTAATATTTTCAGTTTGTCATTTTGAACCTTTTGAAGTATTATTAGCTGGACAGAGCGATCAGATCGCTATGGGATCTCAATGAGGACACTGGAGACACATAGTTATACCAGGTTTAAATGTATACAGGTTAAAATTAAATGTAGATACAATCTGGATATGAAATTCATTTTAAGGTGTAGCACAAATTAACATTTGCATTTTTCTGAAAACCTGTAATTTGTCTCAAGGTCACTGATTTGTAGCCGTGCCTTTGCAGTTCAGTACAGACACATAAAAAATTTAAATGAATTTGTTTTAAAGATGATGTTGGCTTATGAATCCAGAGGACAACCTGATGAGGACAACATTCTACGTCAGCAACGATATCGTTGATTTCCGACCTCTGACACAAACGGCCCCTAATGCTGAAAATGAAAATGCAAAACAATATCTGCTGTGATCCCCCCGAACCGTGAGTCCCCGTTAATAAAAACACCAATAAGTGAAAAGCTCGCAGTGATCACAGCAGTCGGGTTGTGTGAATAACCAAAGAGGCGTCGGCTTAAAGCTCCTGATTTTTATGAGGATTCACTACAAAGAGCCGTTTCCCATCTGTTGGGCATCTGAGTGGCTTTTGATTTTTTTTTCCATTCAGCGTTCCAATCATTTAACAAGTGCGAGCTGGAGTGGCCCGACATGAAGGGCTGCCGCGCTCATCGAGAGGGATGGATGACATTTCATTACTGGCTTTCCTCCTGCTCTGTTTGTGTCTGTATATGCATTCATGCAAGTGGTAAAACAAGCGGGAGATTTATGAGCATATATATATATCAGCATCGAGACTAAAATAAAAATAAAAGATAAGAAAACTTCTGAAAAGCAATCAAACCCAAATCTTCAGTCACAGCTCAACTTCACAGGAATGATGCCGAGCCAGCTGGACTTCACCTGGAGGCTCGGGGCCCCTTTTAATTGAATTCAGCATTTGGAGCATCTTTAGACAAACAACACTTTCTGATGCCGCACCATAAGGAGGCAGGTGAGTAGCTCTGCAGGAGATAACAGCTGTATCAGTGCACGTGTCATGTGCACCGTCATGATGTGTTGTTATTATCTCGCCGTTATGGGACAGGATGGTTAAAGGCTTCGCTGATAACACCCGAGGGTTATTGTTTCCAGATAACAGATGTTGCCTCTTCTCTCACCTCAAGCTCTTTCTCATATTCTCCTGTTTACTCCCGTTCAAACAATCAATCATTGCTGCATTTTAAAAATAGAAAAGTTGTTTTCCTTTGAAATAAAAATGAAAGAACAAAAGAATTTTATACACGGTTTATTATGTCAATGTGAAGAGAAATTGTGTTTAAAAAGCATGTTGCATTGATTCTGCTTAGTTTCTTCAGTTGTGTGCATTAAATTATGTTTGATACCAGATGTGTCGGTGTTCTGAGGACTGAAAAAAGTGATTTTGTGTTTCTCTGCTCGGACACAATCATGTCAGGGTGATGATTCAGGGTCAGGTTAGAGCTCTGTTGTGAAAACTGAGCCGAAAATGTAACAATCATTCGAATTGTGATGATTTCTCCAGTTCCCATATTGAGTATTGACTCATTAAAATAATATTTTCTGAATAAAAGGTGCTAAAAGACACAAATTTAAGCAGCAACTAGGTGAGAGAGCTTTTCACAAATATATCAGAAAAGAAACACTTTCATCTTCACACTATAAACAAAAGGATTGCGTGTTTAATTTCCATTTTTTGGCTGTATTTGTATTTATGGTTGTTTATATTAAAAGTTTAGGGTTAAACTGTTAGACATCAGTACAGTTATTTTGACAGCTTAATAATGGTATCAGTGTTTTTCTTGGCTGCCACATAAATTCCTACTTGTACTACTAATATTTCTTTCAGTAACATTTTGTTGTTTTGTTTTTTGCGTGACGTGCACCTACATTACATTCTGAGTTCCAGCCGCACCCACCTGCAGTTCTCGCACTACCCTCTTGATGAGGTAGTTGCCCAGATCGACGCCCTGCAGGCCGGCCTGGGTGGAGGAGATGGAGTAGAAGACGGCCGCGTTTATCTTGTTGACGTCCTCCTCGGAATCGAGGGTGGCGACCTCACGGACGATACTCTGAGAAAGAAACAGAGACGGCTCATTCAGACACGAGTGGCTTCTGGTCGGGAGAACTTGAGTCTGAACTCGAGTCTCTTTCAATTTTTTCAGAGATGCACTTTATCCCAGCCTGAAATACTCTCAAATTTCACTGCTGTCAAAACTCCTTTTTCTCCCCAGTACACAACATAACAGGTAGTGAGCTCTGAAGAGGTCGCTCCCACGGGGATCAGCAGTTTTAAAAGGTCTAGGTTTTGTTTTCCACACAGCAGTGATGCATTTGTCAGCAGAGAGGAGGAGGAACAAGGCGGCAAATCCCAGATGTTTAACTCTCAAAGCTAGACAAACCATCACAGCAGCCTGCAGCCGTACAGGAGCCTCTCACCTGGATGTTGTCAGAAATATCTTCGGTGAGGGCCACGTGCAGAACCACCAGGGGCTCCCCGGGCATGGCGGCGTGGGTGAATGCATAGCAGCGGCGGTACGGCCCCACTCGGCGCTTCAGGTCGGTCCAGTTCCTCACGGGGTGCACCGCCTCATACCTGACAGAACTGACTGTTAGTTTCAGGTTTTATTTGACTGTTCACTGAGCTGTCAAGCTTTACTTGCTCTTAAACGTGTACTGTATAATGATAATGTGGCAAATTTGACTCTCAAAATATATCTATATGTTGTTTTAAAATGTGACCTGCATCCCGATCTGTGTAGTACGGCATTTGGCTCTGATGTGTTCTGTAACGTGTATTAAAGATCTGATAGGTAAAGCTTAATCTGAAAAGAAATTAGACAAATGGTGTATTTTCACGCTGCACAATTTTTATGTAAGAAAATATTAAAATGAAATGAGATTGGGACAGAAACAGAGAAGAGAAACATTTCTCTTTTGAATGTTTGTTCGGGTGCATGAATGCTCTTACTGGCTGATCTTCTGCAGGATCTCGCAGGGGGACAGCCAGGTGATTCTCTCCAGTCGGAGCAGACCCACAGAGAACCACTCAGACAGCAAGCTCTTCAACGTTCCATTCAGGTCCTGAGAGAGAGACAGAGAGAGAGAGAGAGAGAGAGAGAGAGAGAGAGAGAGAGAGAGAGAGAGAGAGAGAGAGAGAGAAAGAAAGAGAAGGTGTGAGAGAGAGAAGGTGGGAGTTCAGAAGTAAGTTCATCTGATCATCAAAACAAAATCCACCACATTCTCTTCCTCGTTCCGACAACTCAGCATTCAGAGACGTTGGGGAGAGTTAAAGTTCAGTGCTTTTTTTGATGGTGGTATAGGGTCCTGTTTTATTATATGCAACCAAAACACTGGTGTGCAGGTAAATCTCATAAGCACTTGATGGAGAAGAAAACGAATAATATCTACTACAGTAAGTTTTCCGAGTCCTGTGTGAGATGTGAACGTCTCCAAAACACGAGCAAAGTGTAGAAGTTTCTCTCTTTATTTTATATCTTAAGCAGAGGAAGCACTAAAACTATATTCTCTAGACATATACGTTTTTTTTATGACTATTAAAAGAACTGGATAAGCACGTATTCCTCACAAGCGCTTTGGTTTCACCTGACAGCAATGATGTTCGGGGTTTTCTGTATGAAAGATTCCATATCCATATCTCACACACTTACAGAGTGTGTGTGTGTGTGTTCCCCTGGTAGTCTGAAATGCTGTTTGAATGCTTTCACATTATGAGCAGTGATTTGTTAGAGCTTGCGATGGGTGTAGAGAAGTCACTTCGATAAATAACTTGCCATTTCAAAGCAGGTCTGTCTCCCTGCAAAAGGTCAGACTTCATTTACAGCAAATCTCTTGCAAAACACACAAAACAAGCGCACGTGGTGCACGCACGTCAACGCACTCAGACACACAAACGCAGCTCATATCGGCTGCTCCGTGGGATGATTCCACCTCCGGCTGCCTTTAATGCCCAGTCGTCAGTCATAATAACGGCTGATGCAAACAAGCTCAAACACAACAGGGGGTTATAAGAGATGCCGGGTGAGATTCTCTGAGATTCACTATCAATACTCTCCACATGTATTCCACATTATTCAGCTGCAGAAAAAAAGATTAGAGTATGAAAAGGCTGCAATGGATATATATATATATATATAAATGTGTATTTATGTTCCTCAGACTTCACGAGGCCCCGCCAGAGGTTAAATAATCTATAATGGAAAAAATAATCCCAGTCTGGCATTTCTGTGGGGAAGCGCAGGGCATCAACAACCTGCGAGAGGGCAGCCGCTCACTTGGGGATAGGCAATTCTCACCCACACAAAAAGAAGGTGAGACGTGTACTCCATTGACCCAGCAGAAGATGAAGTCTTTTGAAATGTGAGGGTCTCGCATTCAAAGCCTCGGGTTAGGTGAGACAAGAAGGGGAAGGGGGAAGAAGAGAATCCTGGACTCCATTAGAAAGAGAATGAGGCTTTTTGACTCTGGAGCTGTATCGATGCATCGAGGCGCGGATGCAGCCTCTGCTACAAAGACAAGCTGTGCAGTGTGTGACTATACGGAGCGATAGACACTGCAGTGCCTGGATGGAGCAGTCTGTCTATCCGGGGCCAAAGGACCACCGGCTGCCAAAGTGTTAGGTCAGCCTCAGGCAGCGCCAGCACCTCTACCCCAGTGGGCCGCGCGCCACTTGTCAGCTGGGAGTCTATCTGTGGCGGGAACATAGCCCCTGTGATACTTTGTGTAATCCCCAGCGAGCCAACTCCCACTGACATCTTTGATTTGTCGTTAAATCTTTCATCCACTCCGTCTGTGGACAGGTGAGCGGGGGAAATGAAAGGCCTGCAGGTAGAAGGAGTGAGCAGCGATATCAAAAAATCAATTATCCAACCACGAGAGACTAATCTAGCGTAGAATTCAAAGTGACACGCTTGCAAGAACCAGGGTAATTGCAGCCTTTGCAAATTCCAGACTTGAGTCATTTTCGAAATTGTGTTTTTTTCAGAGCTACTTTGATTATTTGCCTTTTTTTTTGTTGTCAGTTTTTTCCCCTTTGCCTTGCACGTCGATACAAGTACTAAGAGCTTTTGTATTTCCTGTGACCTTTTCTCATTTTTGGCGCAATCGATTCTAGCATTGACAACAAGCAAATCTTGCTGTGCACCCCCAGAACCAAGGTGGTCAGTGAGTACGAGTGGGTTTGTAGGTGGCTCAGACCTTTTTAGCAACAAAAGCTTATTGACAATAAATGCATCATAACCACATCTCAGCAGGAATAAAACACATATTGAGCCGGAGAGTAGACGACCTCTGGTGAATGTGCAGTAAAGGCATCGAAAAAATAAAATCTTGTTACTCAACAGCCCTTACATTTGATAATATGAGTCACAAAGGCTTTGAAACTCAAAAAACCTAAAAGGACCTGTTTGTCCTTCTCAGCATTTAATGGCGCACGTATTGTACATGTTGATAAAAGCATCTCACCACAATGCAGCAACCATTAATGTGCCTTTCATTTTGTGTGATTGAGAAAAAAGTGGACACAACAGGGCATCCATCTTAGCTGCAGTGCGTTTCAGGTTCGGCCACCGTGAAGCAAAGTCTGCTTTGTTTTGTACGAACACAAAACTCAAGCATCTTTCTCGATGGTGAATGGTCACAGTCGTCTGTACACTGAAGGGGCTTTCTGGTTCCAGTGGCAATAACAGAGCTGCTGGTGGCCAAAGGCACAACAGGAAATCCAGCAGCACAAAAGGCTTTTAAAGCCACAGGTCGATGTATAATTGCAGTTTCATGTCGTCTCGGTGTTAGTCCATCTCGTAGGGAGACAGAGCCATCATTACGGATTTGAGATACACACTGGGGGTTGAATGGCAGATATTATCTTAAACACGGCTGGAGTTGCAATGAAAGAATTTAAATAGCAGCACTAATGAGGGAGAGCGTGGCCTAGGGGATAGAGCGGGTGTTCTGCAACAAGAAGGTTGCCGGTTTGAATCCCACTCTATCCCATCTGCATGCCTAAGTGTCCTTGGCAAGATACTGAACCCCTAAATGGCCCCTCATAAATGCTGAGTGTTCTAAAAATGTATGTCGCTTTGGACAAACGGCAGCTAAATGACATGTAATGACATGTAATGTAATGTAATGAATTAGACAACTGCCTCACACTATTGTGACTAGTGAAATGCAAATTTAAATACATCTGTGTCATTATTCAAGCTTTTTTTCTTATTAAAGTCAATAATTGTGTTAGGGGTTATAAAATTAGTTATAATACAAACTAGGATTACACCTGTAATCTGACTATCTAATGGGTTGAGTGCTGTTGCACGTGAAAAACAAGCAATTTAATATCATATTAAATCAATCATCAAAGCTTTTTAGTGCCGTTAGTTGAAAAAGGTAATTCCTAATAATTTCCTTATTTCAGACACATTACAGAGCTAATACTTTATCAACTATGTTAACAAAAGAGTTAACCTGTTACATTAACCCATGTGTGCATTGAATTAGTGACAATGTGTTATTAAACATCTATGGTATATTTCTTCTACCTTTTCAGCGGTCAAACCCAGTCTGTAGACACTTGACTGCAGAGAGAGAAGTGAGTGTGTTACACGGGTCTGTTCATTTGAATTCCTGGACAAACTAAGTGCCTGGAATTAACATGACAGCAAGATTGCCACCTGAATAATTATTCCAGTCTTATTTCAGAAGTGCATGAAAACTGCCTCATCTCGGTGCTGAGCTGAGCTGAGCACTGTAATTACATCTGACTGAACGTGAGTGATTGGGCGATGAGGTAAATGAGACTGGAAAGCTGGGTTTTCTGAAGAGGAAGTTGCCAAACAATGTGGCGTTAAGGGGTCAAACAGCAGGAGATCTGCATAAGTGTGTGTGTGTGTGTGTGATGGGGAAAATGGCCTTTCTTTTCAATTTTCATTTTCACTTTGTCTTCAAGAGATTCATTCAAAAAAATTAATTACATGGCTGATAGAGGGTCTATTTTAACAGAGGTGGAAGGCAGCCACACTGTCCTCTGATCTGTGCAAGGAAAATATGAAGAAAGCAGTGAAATGGGGCTTGAAAGTGAGAAGCTCGGTCGGACTTGTTTGCAAAAAAAGCCTTCCTAGCTTTGAGGAAATGGAAAAACATCATCTTTATTCTGTGCAGTTTCCTTCAGGAGGTGAACTGGAGCAAAGGTCGAGCTGTGATGGAATGTGAGCCGTGTGATGGGGGCAGCGTGGGGGGTGCAGCTGAGGCCTGTGTACGTGCAGCTGCTCACTGCTCAGGTTAAAACACTAAATCACTTCAAGGCCCAGCTATTAACGGAACACAAAGCCAAACGCGCTATTTGGCCCCTACGCGCACCCGTAGACAATGTAAACAAACGCCTTTTTTTTTTTACCTTTACGTGCGAGCTCTCGTTGGACTTGGACGCGAGTGTCTCAAGCAGATCGGCGCGTAGGTCCACCAGGAACTTCACCCCCCCTTCCACCCTGCTTATGTGGTTGAGCAGCTGCTTGTACCGGGGGGTCAGGCTGTACCGGAGCCGGTCCTCCACCTGCAGCACGGTCGCCGGGTCCCGCAGCTGAGAGTCCTGCAGCTTGGCGGCCAGCTCCGAAACGCCCCGGTGGTCCACCCCGAAGTCCCGCGACAGCTGGGCGAGGAGCCCCGGTCGGTCCTCCTTGTCCAGGCTCTTGTAGAAGTGCATGAAGTCCAGGCTGTGGGACTCAGGGGGCGGTGGCGTCTTGTCCCTGGTCTCGTATGTGGGTAACGGTGCCACGACCCTCGCCAGGATGTCCTCCATGCCCGAGAAGCCGCTGCGATTCGGGGACGAGTACCAGCGATGGGTCCCGGGAGACACTTTGAGGAGAGCCCGGTGTCGCCAGCACCTCACACCGCTGCGGAAGGCCCAGATGAAGGGGAGGGATGTCATCGCTGGGAGGGAGCTCCGCTTTCCGCCCTGGAACCTGTGACCGAGACACACAGGAAGCGAACCACTTCCGGGTTGCCTCTTAAAGAGATAGCGCAGCTGCCATGTCAACACGTTAGACACGAGGAAGTGTCACTGATCTGAAGAAATAAAAACATGTTTAAATCTTTCTAGAATGAGTTAAAATAATCAATTAAATAAAAAAACTGTTTTAGTTATTTGTCAAGGACCCAAACAATTCTACAAAGAAGTTGCAACAGAACAAGTTACCTATTATCCCATGGGTATTGGTATAGGTTTATATTATTTACTCAATACAATTTTCATAACAAACAAAGCATTAAAAACAGATATTTATTTAAATATTACAATATTATATGTAAAATAAATATATGTTTCTTAATAATGCAGTAATTTGAGGCACTGTTTTTCTTCTACTAGTATACTGCCCCTAAAATTTTGTTCAGGTACTATATGTGGTTGCTTTTGTAAATAAGGGTAGAATAGACTATACATTTTTTTTACAGATGATCTACTTATTGGAGATTGCCTTCGATTAGTATTTTGTGCATATGAAGTAAAATGGTTGGCCAGCTTGTGGTAAATATTGTTATTTGATTTATCACATTCATCAGTTTTCATAGCAGCTGAGGTTTTGGTAAAGGTGCCATATATAGAGCCACACTTGCTCCACATCATCTTAAGCCACTGTACATTTGTCTCTGTGACTTATTATTGCCTTTGGGGTTAAAGAAGGATATGGGAGGAAAAGAACTGCACTCTTCCACTTCATCCAAGGTGAAAAAAGACAGAAAATATTTCTCTCTACAAAGGGCAGTTAAAGTGAGGATAAAATACTGCAGACCTGTAGTCGAGATGTGATGATGCTTCCATAACATAAACCAAGAGTCTGGAGTGACACAAGCGCATCACAAGAGGTAAATCAGGAGTCAGGTTGAGGTCACTGTGGAAGATTTTCTTGTTTGACCCCTGTTGAGTGCAACTTTGCAGCACCAGTGCTTGTCTGCTTTTATTACATTATTTATCAGCTGTCGAACCATCTCTGCTCCTGTCACTGTTTTTATCATCATAAATATATAACCTTTATAGCCTACATGCAGTTCAAAATACATTTTACTCTCTCCAAGCAATACTATGCAATGCAACACAAAGTAAAAAGGATTCAGGTTTTGTCAGTCAATGACAAGATGCCTCATCCTTCCTATTTACAAAACATTTATTAATTTTCTAGTCATGTATTCTTTGTTGAAACAGGAACACCCTATTGAAATAGAAACCCTCATCTGCCAGCGAATCCTGGTCAAGATGGGCAAAAATGAAATGAAAAAAGTTTCATATATAAATATAAATAGAGACAAATAACACTAAAACATACTAAATCCCAGCAAACAGGTTAAAACACGGAACAGACTCAGAATTATGTGGGAATCAAAAGTAAACATGAATAATAGGAAATAAAAAGCCCATGTCAAAGACAGTGACATTATTCTATGGAAACTGACAAATATATTTTATGGAACCTAACGTATTCGAATTCAAGTTTTGTCAGATGTCAAATATTGATTTGAAAATGCTTTATTCATCATTGAATTAAACAAAGACAAACAATTAATTAAATTACTCTAATCTCATTAGAATTGTGAAGGCTGCTGCTTTCAATGCTTCCAGCCAATTTCCTTTATAAATAATATAATCATTGATATTGATTATCATTGATTATGTAACACACTGTCTTTTCACATGAATGTTGTAAATATTGATATTTTATTGTTGTGTGGAACTTCTGTCCGTCCAAGGACAGGGATTCCTCAGTTAATGATATATTGGATGTTGCACCATTGTAATTTCCGAATATGAACTAAACATATAAAATGTTGTTTATTGATCTATTGATTGATGGATTTAATAACTAGTTTTATCATATTAGCCATGTGAGTGAATTCTGATAGACAACAACGGATAATCTCAGCGACACATGAACACAACACAGGACATGAGAGGTCGTCGGAAGTTCTAAGTACCGGAAGTGACGTACTTCGCCGAAACACCTCTGAAGCCATGCAACCTGGAGATCTCTGCCAATCACAGCTCGACTCGGAATGACGTTATTGCGCGTTAAGGCAAGTTCCCCGCGCGACGTCTCGTCTTTTCTACAACCGCAGAAGTTTGTCTGTCACTCGGGAAACAACTGAGAACCCGCCGACATTAAACCCGGTGAGTGAGCAGAGTGATGAACTGTTGAGCTTCACCCCGCGGACATGTTATGGAATTTAATTAGCTAGACAAGCTAACGCGAAATAGAGATTGTAATTAGCTAATTAGCTTCAGTGCTAATGCTAAATCAGTCCTGACACGTTTGATACCGTGAACCCTGATTCTTTCTTTTTTAAAACATAAATGACCGGTTGGCTTTTCACTCCGCTTAAGGTCCGCGTGAGCGATGGGGATAGAGAAGGAGGCGAAAGGAGACGGGAAGCCCAAACACCGGAAGCTGAAGAGGCTGAGTGGCGATGAACGCGCTTTGGATGCAGGAGACTCGATCGAAATCACGATCAGAGACAGGTGTGTGTTTGTGTGTTGTGCGGTTGTGTGTTTGTGTTCAGCACTAACTGTTCTATGCACCAGACCTCAGTGCACCACAGTCCACACATGTTCACCAGAAAGCCAGGACACATCCAGACTGGTCTTTGCACAGAGAAAATGAAATTTGACGGCGCCATCGAAGGGTCAGGGTGAGGTCATTTATGAGGATTACTTTTGGGTTACCTTGCGTTACTTTTGCGTATAGCACTTTTCTGTTCCCATTGTGACAGTCATTTTAACGTAGGTGCTTAAGGTGTCAGCTCATAAAGCTTTTGTGTTGCTATCCTTTATCTATCCCATTGTACAACATCATCATCATCTTGTTATTGGTGCAGTCATATGCATCCAGTCAGTTTTCTGATTTACAAATGAATCAGACAGGATCCTGCAGATCACCGTACTGTGTTCTTCTGGAGAGACATCTGAAGCTAACTTTGTTTCAGGTTACTGTCACTAACCCTGTCTATGGAGAAGTAGCACTACATTAACATTTAAGTAAAATTCAATAAGATGATCCACATCCAACCCGCGGGGAGAACGTGAGTGGAAATGGGCTACATGTTAGAGTGTGAATACCCTACGCTGGTTTGGGTTTGGATAGGAATTTTGAAATTAGAATCAGGTTCAGGGTAGGTCAGTCATGATTGCTGGGTAAAGAAGGAATAACCATGTGTGTCAGGGACAGGGTAACAAAAAATGTTTTTGTTTCTGGAAGAAACAAACAGAATTATGGGTTCGGGGAGTTTTTTGGGGGGATAATGTATCTGTTTACATTGTCTCCATAAAGTTCAGAGCTTATTTAGTTTGACGGACTCCGTGTAAGTATAACAGTTATACCCTCTCCCGGAACTCCTGCGACAAAAGGCCAGTGGGGTTTTATTAGGGATGCACCGAATATTCGGCCACCGAATATATTCGGCCGAATATTGCAAAAAAGGCCACATTCGGCCACATTCGGTATCCGGTAAAATGAGTGAAAAACAAGGCCGAATATTAGCGGCGCGTTTTAATGACGCAAGCAAACAGCGTCTAGTGACGCGATAAACGTAAACAAAGATGTCCGCGAAGAACTATAAATCAAAAAGGGTCCGTCCGATCCGTCCGTCATTCCGAAACAGACTCGGAGAAGCATACTGAGGCCATGATTTATAGTTTTACGAGCCTTTTTGTTGTGAAAACAATTCACCGCCAGAACAGTAGATGGCGAAACGAAAGTCGAGCTTAGACAAGCCTACCTCATGAGGTATATAGAATAAGTCCACGCTGGTTTATTTACGTCCTCCCGGCTCCTCACACACAGTGAACGATGGCAACTAACAGAAAAAGGATGTTGATGACGCGACAGTTTTTGCTGAATAAAGTGACACCCAGCGGGTCAAAATGCTTTTGTTATTGTGTCTTAACGCAGCGGTTCCCCGGTCTTGTTTCCAAACTGCGTTGCTAATTCAACAGCTGCAACAGCTTGAAGCTACACGGAGGCAGCTAGCTCCCCCCAGCTTCCACACACAGTCAGCACGGACACCCGATACTAACTACTACCAAGTGTTTGCTTCTAACCTGACGGTGTTTGAGAAACAGTGTCATGACAGCCGTGGGATTAAAGTCAGCGGGTTTTTGCGCTGTTCCCACTGCAGTTAGCATGGTGGCTAGCCCGCTAGCCCCGTTATCAAAGTTCGTTATAACCGTATGTGACCGTACACACATGCTGTAAGTGCTCTAACCAGCCACCGTCAGCCGGACAACGCCGCTGGCTTAACACACTTGTCACATTAATCATAGAGTCGTAGTTGTGATTTTGGTTTATTGTGATGTAGGGAATGGAACAGGAAGTTTCCATTCCGAAATGCTGGCGTTAGCGGACCAATCACAGCCAAGTGCTATCCGTGGGCTGTCCGTCATTTCGACGTGTAGTTAGAAAAATGAGAGCTGCACGAAAAGCTCTCCGAGGAGCCTCGGAGAGGCACGGAGAGGGCGTTCCACGTTGGAGAGGGCGGTCCTATCTGTCCGTGTCCGTCAAAACGGAGAAGCATACATTGGCCTTAAGTAGACCTATGGCTTGATACAGGCACAGTTGTTTTGTTTTAATGTTTTTGTCTGTAAAGCAATTTGGGTTGTCTTGTCTCAGATGTCAGTTTCTTTCTGATGACAAATCTGTTCTGGTCAGGGATATGTTATGTACCTGTAAGTGTTTGATGTTACAAGCACACTTGCTATTTACCTCAGCCTTTACATTATTGTTTACATTATAGCCTACTGTTACTTAGTAGACTTGTGCCAACTTTTGCACTTTTTTGCACAACATGTCAGAAATGTTAAATAAACATTTACTTTCTTTGAAAATCATGTCTATGTATTTTATTTTTGCAAATTAAAAAAAATAAATAATGAAAAACTTAACCACATTCGGTATTCGGTATTCGGTATTCGGCCAAGCGTTTGATTATTATTCGGCTTCGGCTTCGGCCACAAATTCTCTATTCGGTGCATCCCTAGGTTTTATGTAACAACAAACCTGTTAATCAAGCCTTTGACAATAATGCACACATTTCATTTAACCTGATAATGTAATGTACTGCACGTTGAAGTATTTATAGCGGTCGAGCATAGTCATTTTCTGTTCCAACTCTAAAGTTAATTTGAGGGACCTGCATATAAGTGATTATTTGAATGACTGCCACGATTTAATGAAGTGTTCGACTAATTCAAGGAACAAAACAAATCAAACGACTTTATTGTGCAGTTAACAGTGATGGGTGTAGCCACCACCTGCAACTCAGACACTTAATCATCAACCTTGCATCATTTTTTAAAAGTGTCAATACTACTAGACCCACACTTAAATTATCTGACCGTTTGAATTGTCCAGAAAACATGTCCTGGAGAGTGGGACCTTGATAAATGAATCTGGACACAACAAAGGGTTACTTGTGCTGCACCCGCTCTCGAAGAGGACGGTGGCATCAAGTGCACGCATTAATTTCACGGAGTACAGTAGGTACTCCATCTTCATATGAATAAATTAATTTACCTTGATATCTGATACGTTTCTTGCCGTGCGTGTGTGAAGAGACAAATGAATGCAGAGCGATCTGTCATTGGCTTGTGTAATTGATGAGAGCAGAAAGATGAATAGACACCTGTAAGCACTGCTGGCAGCAGAGCAGGCCGCTCTCTGTGTGACAGCCCAGCTACCTTGTGTTATTTCACAGCACACTGACTGAATTACTGATTAAGGATCAGCTTATCATCCTCTGCTGTAAGACTCATGGAATTAATTTTCCCCTCAAAGAAAAAGTACCTCCTCCCTTAACTGTTAAAATGCCATAGTCAGATGTTCACAATTTGGATTAAAAAAATAAATAAAACTTAATTGCAGTGCTCACTTCTATGATACATCAAGCCCTGAAGTCTGGAAAGGTCAAATTGAAAAGAACCATGTTCAAAGCTGTTGGGGGATCCTCTGGGACACTGCTTGTCTGATCTGTGTCATTTTGTATCGTTGTCAGAAAGTAGAACGATGCTAACCAGGCAGAGTCTGGAATCTAACATCCGCTTAATATGCCCTCACTTGAAAAGTGCAGCTCAGACTCTGAGTCTCTCTCTTAGGGGCCTTTTCAGTCAAGTCAAAGTTATATGGAAAATTATTTCTTGCACTTGTACTATTTTTCTTGACTGCTCATGTGTTACAAATACTGCATCGCTAACCAGCCCTTTTCTCTCTCTCTCATTGTCATCCCATTCTCATCTCCACCACCTGACGAGCAGCACAAAGCCAAATAAATCTGCAGAGAAAACCGATAATGGAAAGTCTAAGAAGGTAAATCACATTTTCTTCTCTTTGCTCTATATTGAATAGACGATGTGCCCTTTTGGGGACTGATGCCAATATTAGGGAGTAAAAAAATCACAATACCGATGTGTGTGTCTGTATATATATATATATTTTTTTAAATCAATAATTTGTAAGATGTATTTATCAAACTTTTCGATAAAGATATGTAACTGTAGAAAATTTAATTTAATAATAATGATATATATGCGTTGTTCATTCTGTAAAATGATAGATTTCTTACTTGTACACATTGGTAAACAAACACTGACAGCGATATGCAAAGGGATCACATCAGCTGTTCTTATTGGCCAACTGATTTATCAGTCAGGCGATAATATCAAGCTTTTCATCTGGCTAAAATGTGACCTGTGTCACAATTACGTCAATGGAAATTCTGTGTCGTGGTCACGAGAGTCCTTCCATAACTCTCGCCCTCTCTGGAAGCAGCATATCAGATACCAGGCTAGAATTTCCAGCCCCTGTCACCTGCTAACCTCAGCTCACACTGACGCAGCCCCAGCATGTGCATACGCTTGTTCCAGCAGCTGTTGAAATCCTCAAGACCAGTTTGTGCACATGCATTTCAATATCAAGGCTTTTGGAAGTAATTATTTTAGGGAAGTGCTTTGATTATGTTTAAATGGTAACAATTCATCTGATAACATGACTTCATATTCCTTGCATTTCCTCCCATTCCTGTTTTTATCGAAAGTTGATTTGAAAGTTAAATATTTACAGTCAGTCGAATACAAAGTTGTTGTCTGTAAAATATCAGGAGATGCTGAAAAATCCCCATGGTGACATCTCAGCATTCCAAAATGTTTTAGACACATGTATCAAACGGCAGATTCTCACTTGGTAGAAGCTGGAAATGGTCAAGGTTTTGTATTTTTGCTTGATAATTGATGTTAAAATTGATTATTATCTTGCAGATAGACTGATCGATTACAGTTGATTATGATCTCATCCTCTGAGGCCCTCAGATGAAAGATCTTTATCAAAAAACAATAAATTAACCAGTCAAAGATTTAACATCAGAGTAGAAATCAACACACAAAGAGTCCTAGAAGATATGATATAACCTGTTTTGGTTAAATTAACGTTTGCAGACTACTTTATGAATGACTTTTTGTTTTATTAAGCTTTAAATGCATGTTCTCCCCTCAGGTCAGAACACCGAAGAAAGAGACCCACGAGTCAGCCAACGGTCTCAGGTAGGGATGAAGTCTTTATTTCACTAGACTGAACAATATACTGAAGAAATACTTGTGCCAAAAATCTTACTTTTCACAATTTAGACTCCTCTTTATCTCCTCTTCCTTCTTGAGGTGATGGAAAATAATCCTTGTGTTTTGATGTTCATGGGCTATAGAAAAAAAGAAGCTGTTTCCCATTTTATGCTTTTAATTTGACTGTGCACTGAAGACAAATATCTGCGGCTTGTCAAAAAAGTAATAAATGAGAATGCACGGCTTGAGTAGTTGGATGCTCAGCAGGGCGTAGCTAGGATGCCAGACTTTGGCCGAAGGCGTGCTGAGTCAAATCTGTCTCACAGCGGTGTTTCTATACAGCTGCTAATGGATTGTTTCCGAGATGCAGACTCAGCCCAGCCCCAAAAACAATGAGTGACATTTTAAAGGAGATGACTGTTGAAAAACTATTTTTTTTGTCAAATTCAGCCTTTTAATGTTTCCCCTTCAGGGTTTATTTCTTTTTTTCTCCCCTCAGAAAGGGCTCAGGTGGCAACTGTGATGGTTGAGTGGGTTTCATGCGGGGGAGAAAGTTACGGCAGCAGAGTTATGGAAGAAACACAAGGCTGTTAGAGCCACTGACTGTAAATGTCAATGGACGCAGTGACCCACCCTCCTTCTTATAGCTTTTTATGGATTTTGCTCAGTGGTGCAGTCGGTCTGTACGAAAAAATAACATGACCATTTCTACACACGCTTTTCTTTCTTATATCTTCACATTGAGTAGTAGAGCTGAGCAGCTTATCCTCAGTTACGATCTGAAAATACAAAAATAACACGGGGAATGTTCAAAAATGTGTTCTTCATTTTGGATATACAAAAGGCTTTTGTAGTTTGTCGACCGTGAAGGTTAAGAGCATAGACTTGTCAGTGCTCTTCTCAGGAATAAATGGGATTGGGACATGCTGTGACAGCTGATGGAAGGCAGTTGAGTTTCTGCATTACATACAGAAAAAAAAAAAAAACCTTCATCTCTGAGCGGGGACACAGATTCATACAAAGGCAACTTGATGGAACCAGTTTAATAATTCAAACACACAGTGCAAAGTTCGATAATTTGTGGAAAACTTGCTCCATCACAGTTTTTTCTATATTTTATTATATCTACTATATTTTATTTAAACTGAATGTCCTGAAACACACAGGCAGATTCTCTCCAAATCCTTACACCAATAGTTTTGTATTGTCAGTATGATGACTACATGAAGGATGTCATGAGAACCGGAGTATGGAATGACAGTGTGATTGGATTTTTGTGTAAGTGTAGTCAGTCGTGCACTGACTGTGCAGATTCTCCTGTGAGGATTTGCTGGAAGAAGAAATAATACTCGGCAGAAGGGTTTTTGGATAAATGTCAAAAAATGATGAACATGATGTAAAAGGTCAGTCAGTGCTCAACAATTAATTATAATATTATTGAAATTGCAAAAACTGAAATATCCCAATGGCCGGAGCTGCAGTTTTATGATAAAAGTAAAATCTGTCACAACACACCATAATAAATGAAGCCTTGTGCTACAGATTTGCCTCAGCAAGCAAATAATATTCTCCAGACTTCAGAAAAAAACCTCATCGTTCTTTCAGTGAATGAAAAATCACTATTCCTACTTATCTTGAGTCCTATTGCAAAATAACTGTCAAAAATCAACTGACTGGTTCATTTATACCTGGTGTCGACATCTGTCCTGAGAGATCTGATCATGAGTTGACAGCTTGTGTGTTCACACCTGGTATAACAACACCTCCTGAATCTGTCTCCTCCTGTGATTTCACCTCTCCGCTCTATATGCAAATACTTGTGTGCATCATTCCTCTTAGTGGAGACAAAAAATATATATTTGCCAGTCTGAGTAAACAGTTGTGTCTGTTGTCTTTTGTGTGTGTGTGTCGAGAGAGGGATGGAGGGAGCAGAGCCAGGTCACCGAGAAGCATAAAAACACTTGAAATAAATACAAAATCAATATCGCAGTTCTCCCTTCACTGAATGTTGGAGACCATTGATATTTATCAGCAGCAGTGACTGTAATTAGTTGATTTCTTAATTAGGCCCATTTTCCCACCCACCCATTCCTCACTCTGCAGGGAAATCCAAGCTTTCAGATGTAATTTGTTTTTCTTGTCTAATTGCTATAATTATGGCATTATCATTACTGTTTTAAATAATTCCCGTCATTATTTGTGATTTCTTGTGGTCAGTGACCACAAAAAAACTTATTCGGCATGACAGGCTAATTTTGTCTGACCATTCGAGGCAGCCGTGTGGCAGGCAGCAGTGAAAGCTCCTGCCTTGTTATTAGCATGTTAAGTCAGGGTGATTGAGAATCAACATTTAAAGTGAGATTTACAATACACGATAGAGGAGAAAACAGCAGTTAGGATCAGGGTCAAATAGGGAGGGTTTCAAAATCTATTTAAATTTAATTGGATTTTAAGAAGGGTGGGTAATTAAGCTAAAGCCTCATCCAGTATTTAACTATAACTATATATGGCCAAAAATCGTACTGTTGTCAGATAGGAATGAGATGACATGTAATGTAAAAACAGTATTAGCTAGTGCTAAGATTATACAGTCATTAAAATTTGAATTCTGTATTCTGCTGACTCTCTTCTTTGTTGTGGTTCAGCGATTCGGTGAAAGAGGAGCCAGAGGACGAGGACTTTGCCGTGAAGAAGAAAGGGTCGAAAAGGAAAAGAAATAAAGAAGAGCACTTGGAGGGTTCCTCACATCACACTGCAAAAACTACGTAAGTGTGACCTGGCATCTAAGCTGGCTATCGGCCTGAAATTACAGACGTTTTACCTGTAGGCTTTTCCTGATATTAGATTATGGTTGACAAAGCTGCATTTTAAAGGTGTTTATTTATATTTTTTGGTGAAAATAATCTCTTGGTAACTTCAGCTCCAAGGGGAAGAAAAGGCAACATGAGCCGGACGACGAAGGTGCCGGAGATGCTCAGAAAAAGAAGTCAAAGAAGAGGAAAGAAGAGGTAAACATGGGTTTTTTCCCTATGGTGATCTGTCTCCATCAACAATACTCCCACTATTTGAGGTTTTCTGGACATGAGGTTCACGGTGGGAGCTTTTTTAAATTTACATCTCGCTGTATTCTTCTCGGCACAGGTGGTAAAGAAGGAGGAAGGAGAGCACCCAGTCTCCAAAAAACCTAAGAGGACCAAGCAGCAGGCTGAAGACGCCAAACTGCTGAAGATCAAAAAGAAGGAAGAGGAGGAGCAGAGTCGCTGGAGATGGTTTTAAAATGCTTCTTTTTCATCTTGTATCTATCTTATACACACAGCTTGTCTTTGTGAGGATGCTCATTGACAGTATATTTCCTTACCCAAACCTAAACACTCACAATAACCCCCCTAACTCGAACCTAATTCCAACCTGAACGTTAAATCCATGGACTGTATATAAGGATGGTCGACAGATCTCTACTTCCTCAACCTGAATTTCAAAAATATCCTCACAAAGAGTGAAGTAAAAGTTCTTATACACACACAGACACACTTGCACAATCACAATCGAACTAAACAAGCTACTGGGGACCAGAGAGGAGCAAACTTCACCTTGTCAGAACTTATCCTCATTTTATCCGTCACTCTGCTTCCGTCAGGTGGGAGGAAGAAAAGTATGAAGATGGTCTGAAATGGAAGTTCCTGGAGCACAAAGGGCCGTCCTTCCCCCCCGAGTACCAGCCTCTACCTGACGACGTCCACTTTCTCTACAAAGGTCAGTACAACTCGAAGCTGGGACACGTGAGAGAGGTTGATCCGAACAGGCTCGAAAGTTCTTTATTACAAGCAGTTTCTTTAAAAAACACACTTATTTGTATTTGACATTCTAAAAAGTAGCGATGCCAAGGTGTATAATATTGCTATTGGGTTATAATTTGAGAAAACACTGGTGTTATTATTAAAAACAGACTAACTGTAAAAGACTTGGAATCAGATGAACCTATATTTGTAATTCTAATATAAACTCTAAATTAATTGAAAGGCTTATGAATTCTGAAGTAGGTCATCCCATAACTTAAGTGACGTAAGAACAAACTCATCTCCCTTTAAGTCTCTTCCACATTCTGACTTTGCTGCACAGAAGAGGAATTATCTTTCCACAGGACACTCAGTCCTGAACATATTAACATCCACTGATGCAACACCAGCATGTTTGACCTTCAAAGCCTGGAGTGTTTAAATCACACAGCTCGCTCTGCAGTCACACAACCACATCCACATGACCCTGACTCAGCAGATTTAGGAACTCCTGGAAAAGGGAGCAGGTGAATAATATTAGAAAAACCTTTGAAATTAAAACAGTGGAGCTCTGAGGAGGACAAACCGTGGACAAAGTTGGGATTTAAAACAAAGAATTCTATGAAGGTGGTACAAACTCAGTTGTTCACACACACAGGACACGCACGATCGGATCTTTAGGACAACAAAGGTGTATCGGGTCAAACGCTGATTGATGACTGTAATTGTTTTTGCTTTGTTTAGCAGTCGAGGCACAGCGGTGTCCTGTGGGAAGTTGGTTTGATCTGTTAATTCCTGTGCGTGCTTGTGCTTGTTTGTAGCTTGCTGGTAGTCAAGGGGCAGAATGTAGATCTTTGTCCTTGTCTCTGAAACGGCCAGTCTCTAAATGTATGGATTAGTCGGCCAGGATTGTGAAGGAGCTGAGGTGGATGCTGTTGCACGCTGGAGTTTCATCCCACTCCGGAAGGTGTGAACATGAACATGTTGAGCCGGGTGGACAAGCTGCATTCTGCCTCACTTCCTATAACATGTACGATGGGTCGGTAATAAGAATTGTAGTGATGTGCTTGTGTTTGTATCCGGACAGGTCAGAAGGTGAAGCTGAGCCTGGCAGCCGAGGAGGTGGCAATGTTCTTCGCCCAGATGCTGGACCACGAGTACACGACCAAAACAGTCTTCAGAGAGAACTTCTTTCAAGACTGGAGGAAGGTAAATGCAAAAGGCCTCATGTCCTAAAATCAAATTTAGAAGTAAAGGGCCTTAACATGTATTAGATTTTCCTAAGTTTGGAAGGGATGTGCTCCGTTATACCCAATGTCCTCAGTCTTTCTCTGGTTAAGTTTGTGTATTATATACTAATGCAATTCTAACCAACTGGTTAACTTGTTGATGAACAAGTGGAAATTAAAAGCTTGAGAATGCTGAGTCATTGTGGTGGTTACAGCCAGTGCCTGGAAGTGCTTCTGATACAAACTGCTCTTTGTGTCAAATCCTTCAAACGTGGGTCAATGGGGATCAAGGTGGTGGAGTCTAACCGACATAAATGTGTTTATTTGGAAGACGTATAATTTCACTGTTTGTTGTGTCTATCACGGGTTTGGTCTCCAAATTTATTTCATGGTTTAAAAAGTTTAACTTGTTTATAGTTGTAGACACCGTATGCCAGTTTTGGAAGGACCTGAGCCCATCAAAAAGTCTCTTGCACGGTTGAATGTTTTGTGACAGGTACGTAGGAGGAGAAGAAGAAGAGACATGTGGAAATGTTCTTCATTGAGCAGGTGTTGACAGTGAGCAGGTGTTTCTTCTTCCTCTTCTTCAGTTCTGGAAAGAAAAAATTCAAAAAACCCTAACTGCCTCTTACAGCTGATTCCCGCTGCTCAGAATTTTATCCCTAGTGATGAAAATGAAATAAACAGAATTTGACATCTCCATAAAATCTCAAATAAAACACATTCCCGTGCTGCACTAAAGTCTTCTCAGTATTTTCAATGTGAAATGTTGTGGTTGTTTAGTCCTGCAACATTTCCCTTGATTCTGCTACAGCGCGGTTGATTGCAAGCTTTGTTTGCCCTGGATAATTTGCTGTATACATGAATAAGTTGTCGTAGCTCAAACCTCCCTGTATCAGCTGTGTTTACTCCGCTGTTCCCTCGGTTGAACAATGCTTACGTTGGCATAAAAAGTACAACATCTAAACACTGTCAGCTTCTGAAAATGTCAGCTGCAAAAACTTCCAATTACAGTGTAAGTTGTCTGCACTTAGAGCTTTGTGTTAGAATATGTGTGTGTGTGTGTGCTGTAAATAGGAGAGAGTGTGAAAAAGTACGTGTTGTGTGTGTGTGCGACAGGGTGTCAGGGTGTCCTCTGTATAGAGGAAACACAAGTGCCAAGCCCCAAGGCATATCATGCAGAATTAATTTTGCGCTGCTTAGTGCTCAATGCACTTGAAAATACGATTTGTGTGAAGGCATTGATATGCTAATCCATACAAGTAGCTCCCCTGCATATGAACAAATCCAATTAAAGTGTTTTATTATAGCCGGAAAAAACCTCGCCTCGCTCCACTGCCCTCAGTGCCCGCCCACTGTCGGGTGTCAGTCATGCTTAGACACGCAGACTGACTGCGGGTCCACACTGTCGGAGTGTGTCTGCAGAGAGGTGTGTGTGTGTGGATGTGTTAGCATATATGTGTTTATGTAGAGGTCTGCTTTTGCACAACAAAACTTCAAGAGTGGTCCTGCTCTGAAAAACCTGATGGGTCATTACTTTTATCCTGGATGGATATGTTCAGGTTTAATCTGTCAATTTAAGTCTCCCTTATATTAAGATCTATGTTTATATGAGATAAATATTGTTGATTTTATTTTGATAATATGCTGTGGGGAAGAGGGGGGTCGTTAAAAACCATTTCCCTAATTTACTGATATAATGTTCTGCTCTAGGTCAATATAACCTTTAAAAACAAAAATGCCATTTTTGATGTCCGCCTGCAGTTGCTGCTGCTGCACCTTTCTGGCCCGACAGCACGAGGCCGTCTTAAAACGTTAAAACGCTGCCCTGTTAGTGACCTCGTCAATACAGTGACCCTGTGTGCAGCAAGTTCAGAAAGTTGAAACTCAGCCGCGGCTGCAGCGTCAACACGGTTGGTGAAGCTGGTACAGAGAGGAGATGGTCTCTAATCTGGCCTTTCATAACGACACCACTTTTTCCTTTTTTCCCCCTCGTCCTCTGCGCCTCCATAAAGAGGAGTAATTAAATGAAAGGTCACTGATCTGCTCCGATCATGCCCATCGTATTTGGTCTTTATGATACATTATTGTTGTAATGCGTTATTTGAACAGACAAAGGTTCTGCACACTCGATTAATAGCTCCCGGTAAATTTAATAATGTAATGTTGTGTGCAGACCTTTTGTCTGCCTCCTCCTCAAGTTAAAGGTTTCGGAGTCGGCACATTAGTATTGTAGAGGCGCTCGGAGATATTGGAGTAAAAGGCTCAGTTTCTAATAAAAGTGGGTTTATGTTTTAATCATATTATTTATACTCCGATCCTTCTGAGCTTAATGTATTGTTTTAAAGATTTTTAATTTAAATTGATAAAATGGCTTTTTAAAGCTACAGGAGATGCATATGTGTACATGATTTGTTTTAAACACTGATGGATTCCTGGAATATTAAGGTTGCATCGTATAATTATTATTATAATGGATCAATCCTTGATGATTTTGAATAATATAATTTGAAAATGTTAATTAGTAAAAAAAATCCCCTCACTTGTGTGTAGGAGATGACCCATGAGGAGAGAGCACTGATTCAGGATCTTGACAAATGTGACTTTGGAGAGATCCACGCGATGCACAAAGCCAAAGTGGAGGCCAGGAAAAACATGAGCAAGGAGGAGAAGCTGGTAAGAGACTCTAGCTTTATTCCTTCTGCACATGTGCTTGATGCTACTTTCACATCTTCCTGTCAACGTCTAAAGAAAGTTGATCATTTAGGTTCTTTGTATTTGTTTCTACTCGATATCTCAAGGCTTTGAAAGAAGCCAATCAGAAGATAGTGGATGAGTATGGCTTCTGTATGCTGGACCACCACAAAGAGCGTATCGGCAACTTTAAGATTGAGCCTCCGGGGCTGTTCAGGGGCAGAGGCGAGCACCCCAAGCAGGGCATGCTGAAGAAGAGGATCCAGCCAGAGGACGTCATCATCAACTGCAGCAAGTGAGAGTGAAACTGTCACGAGATTTATCCACTGACCTCAAGAAACATAAACCAAGACCTCAGTGCACAAAGTGTTTAAAAGTTTGGATTCACAGAGAAACCACTTCTATCTTTTCAAAAGAAAGCACATAACCATCGGAAGGCGACAAAGCGTAGCCTTTTTGACAGCTGCACAGATTATTGTAATACACTGCAACACAGAACCTATAACCACTAGAATATGGTTTATATCGCTCAAGAATTGTAGTTATGCATGACTTATTCACTCAGTGGCCTCGGGTGCTGACTGAACGTTTCTTGCACTCCTGTGTTTCTTCACAATGATTGAAATTGCATTTGCTGTATCTATATCAGGGTTTTTTTTCTTGCTCTGACAGAGAAGCGTGTGTTCCGCCGCCCCCTGCTGGTCATCGCTGGAAAGAGGTTAGGCATGACAACACTGTGACGTGGCTGGCCAGCTGGACTGAGAACATCCAGGGCTCCATCAAATACATCATGCTCAACGCCAACTCAAAACTCAAGGTAGGCCATCGGTCGGATGCAAACAGGGAAAAGCCTCCTACTGAGGTAGACACAGGGATACTCAGCAGTAAATATGTTTAGGTCGGTGAGGTCTTAATGTTGTCGGCTTGGCTGTGGTAAAGACTGGATACCTACTGTCTCTGCCTAAAGTATACAGGATAACGTGGCATATCAGGGTTATCCTCTGCTAGGCTGCTTCACCCTCTCCTTGATTATGAGAAGTTCTAAGTCTTAAATTTCATTCATTACCTCAGTAAGAGTTTTAAAATCAACTTGTTGAAACCTGCCGAACCCTAGGAGAGCATTTGACTGCAGAGGAAACGGATTTGCAAGGATGTTTTTATTTCTTAACTATAAAATCTCCATAATGCTGGTTGGTGAGTGCAAATGGAATCCCCCTGTGGGTTATCTTTGTGTTATAATCTCCCATTTTCATTCATGGTCTCCTCCTCCTCCCATTTTCCATCTTTCATGTCTAAAGGTTAAGTTATTCCACTTAGTCTCCATGACAATGTGTCTGTGTGTCTTCACTGATGATGGGTTTAATTGTTTTTTCACGGTTGCAATATAATAACCAACAGCATGAGAGTATGTCATTATAGTTGCTTGCATTATTATTGTGCTTTTACTTTTTCTTTTGTGCGACTTAACAGTCTGCACTCACCTCATGATTACCTTTGGAAAAAAAAAAAAATCTAATTTGACACCTTTCAAGTGAAATGGTGTCATCTTGTTGTTGTGTCTCTTTAATTCTTTGTTTTCAGAGAAAGCTCACCTTCACTTTGTATTTCTGCTCCTCCTATTCATCCTGTCTTGCTTCTTGTCATTCTGTCAATGCAGGGAGAGAAGGACTGGGAGAAATACGAGGTAGCCAGGAAACTGAAGACATGCGTGGACAGGATCCGTAACCAATACCTCCTGGATCTCAAGTCTAAAGAGATGGTCACTCGCCAGAGAGCCGTGGCCCTCTACTTCATAGACAAGGTCTGCTTCTGTGGTGGCGCACAAGGAGAAACTGAAGTTTAATGTTTGCACAGAGAGAGAAACCTTTGTCAGTGTCAGATTCTCCTTAATGCCCAGGTCTAATACCAAGGGCCATGTGGACGTACTGGAAATCAATGCAATGTGTCCTGATTGCCTCTTCTGTTTTCTCTCATAGCGAGATGGAAGATCTTTTACAAGGAAGAAATTGATTATATGTAGCCGTTTTCTTCCCCGAGCTAATCTCAGTCTGCACTGAGTGAAAAGATAGATCGAGTGCGTGATTGCTTCTGGCTCGTGCCGAAGACCATTTCTATTCAGATTCAGCTTTGTTTTGCGTTTATCACAGACTTTAAATCTACTTAATGTCACTGAGTATTCGTGTGTTGATGAAAACATTTAATTGTCGTCTGATTTTTCACCTCGGCTCCTTGAAAGGCAGGTTAGAGTGCTCGATGATTGTGTGTCTTTGGCTTTGACGTGTGTTTTATCTTTGCATCTTCTGAACAAATCAAGCTGGCACTCAGGGCTGGTAATGAGAAGGAGGAGGGAGAGACGGCAGACACGGTGGGCTGCTGCTCGCTCCGTGTGGAGCACATCACCCTGCACGAGCAGCTGGACGGCAGCGAATGTGTGGTGGAGTTCGACTTCCTGGGTAAAGATTCCATTCGCTACTACAACAAAGTCCCCGTCATCAAGAAGGTAAAGGGGGGAAAAAGACACACAAAGTGATTAACACCTCCGGCCCTGCATCCATCCTCTCCACCTGTCATTAGTTATTGTCTGGATCTGAAATTTAATTGTGAATAATATTTTTATGCTACTTAATGTAGTTCATTAAAACCCAAATCAATTCCCCATTGGAAAAGACATCAGCAAAAATACTCAAATATAAGGGCTGTTCGTTGAGATACAAAAAAAATAACATATTTCATTATGATAATCTAGGTGTTGCCCTTTGGGTTTTGGCAGAAGTCCCTGCAGAGAAGGTCACATGTGTGTATATTGACACATGAACGCACAGAGCCTGAAGCAGAGAAGGAACTGAAAAATGTCCTGGAGCCACAGTTGTAGATTGGATTCCTGTGGCTGTGCTGGTTTAATTTGTCCGTTAGAACTGCTGAACTGTCCCTGTGCTCCACTCTGCTGCTCTTGGATTACATCTTCATGGGGGGGGGGATTTTTAGCCTTCCAACTGGGGTAACCTGAAGCTGGTTATTGCATCCGGGCAACATGACCTGGTTTAAGTAAACTGGGTAGAGCACACACCTCGACCGAGGCTCTATAGTCCACTTACATTCAGTCAAGCTGCACCAAATTGCACCATTCATAAATATCAGTCCTGTAAAGGTGCGAATCAAGATCCATGAATTATCTGCATGAAACATTAGTGAAAAGAAATCTTCTGGATCTGTACCAACGTTTTTATGGGTTCTTTTCCTGACCCATGCCACTTCAATCCCAGTAGTTTTTGTGTAATGCTTCTAGCTCTGACACACAATCAAACACAGATAAAAACACAAGCTCTTAACGTAAGGTAATGATGTGTTTTAAGATTAAGAATTATTGTTCTAAGGCTCAGGGTTTTTCAAGTAGTGGTTATGGTTGCAGTCAGCTGTCGAGAGATGAATGATGAAGGGTTTTTAATGTTCCCTAAAGTGGCCTATGAGAAAGTGTGTCTGTGTATGTTTGTGTGCACTGCGGAAGCATATGCATATGCAAATTTCCAACCCCTCCTCTGGTGTCGGCCCCAGCTATCTTCTGCTCCAGAGATGGAGAAAGAAATGTTAGCACCTGACAGCCAAAGTGTTTTGTTTCTTGGCAGATCATATAATTATTCATACGTGCATTCAAAAGCAACACATTAGTTAGTATTAATTAGTCCCTCGCATATTTTAGCATTCTAAATTCCCAGGGAAATCAGTGGGATTGCAGCTAAATGTCACTCTGTATAAAACGGAAGGATAGCGGGAAGACATTTTCATTTTTAACCTCTGGTGGGGGTTGAACACATTTAATGATACTTGGGGGTTATAAATATTTGATGTATCAGATAATAAGCGATCCATATGTGTTTGCTTTGCCTTTCCAACACATGCATTCTTTGCCAGTGACTCGTTACCAGCTCAGAGAATCTGTTGTGTTGTTTATAAACGAGGACGTACTAACATCAGAATGACGCTGAACGACTTTATCAAACAGCCCCTGAATGTGGGGACACCTGCAGCTGCATAAATGTTTTCTGTTAGCTACTTTAAGCCTGTTAAATATTTATATATCTATCTGTTTTCTAAATGGTTATTCCCATTTCAGCAAATACACACAAACACAAAAAACACGCGCACACATCCAAACACATCACTCGACCAATTAGGGAAGTTCACTTTGGTCTCTGTGCTTCTCTTACTTCCAGACTTACATTGATTTTTTTATCCACTTGTACTTTTCTTTTTCTAATATATTTTTTCTGTTGATTTCTCCGGTTTGGGGGGGGGGGGGGGGGGGGGGGTTTAGCAAGCCACCAAGTGAAATATGTCCGTCTGGTTTATAAAGCAACACATCTGTTGCCATTAATTGGTGTCTGGCACATTTCACTGGTTTATTTGGGGACCAGTGCATCTGTGGAGTCGCTGGAAATGTCAGCAATAATTGTGTCGATATTGCTCAGGCTCCAGACACATGCACACCACAGTCCTTATGTGTAAAGTGAATTATATTGTGTATTTACTGTGTAATTTCACCATTTATATTTTAGATTTGACTCAAAGTAGCTTTTAAACAACCACTGCCACATTCCACCTCTCCTGTTGAATTTATTGATATTGAAGGTAATTGAATCTACAATGTTTTGCATCCGTCTTATTCAAATTGCCCCAGTCAGGCATGTAATGTTGGCAATGTTGAATAATTGATACGTGATTGGTTGGCTTCCTGTTCCCTTCCAACCATATAAACACACCGTGTCCTTACCAGAGAATGTGATTGAAGCTCCCTAAGGGAAGGCAAAGTATCTGGATTGCCCCCTGGTGGCTTGCTGCAGTACAGGTCCTCTTCCATGTCAGTGGATGGGACAAAAACTGAAAAGTCTAATTATACCTTTTATATATATATGTCTCAATGATTGTTTGTCGTTTTTTGGTAGTTCTTATGTTCAAAGTTTAATTTCCTGATACAGGCGGCACCTGTCTAGGGATATTTAGCTCAACAGGAGGAAATGTTTCACACTGTATGTAGATCTCAAGTGAAACAGAAACTTTTGAATAATTATTTCACCCAACTATTACTATTTAATAAAGTAGTTAAACATCAGGTTGGGTTGAGACGTACTTGAATTTTAAAATTTGTGTATCATTTCAGGTTTTTAAGAGCCTTAAACTCTTCCTGCAGAACAAAGAACCTGGAGATGACCTCTTTGACCGACTCAGTGTGAGTATCTCATCAACTGCCCCTACATTTCTTTCTTCAAATGTTTTGCATGTTTTATACCCATTATAAACATGTTAAAGATGATTTATTTTGTAAAAACATTGCCACGCTGACGCTCTACATCTTGCTATTGAAAAAAGGAAGCAGCAAACCAAATCCTCTGGTATTAACTGCTCACAAGTAAAGAGTAACGTATCTTTATTCTTTGTGGTTGTGAATAAAGTGTGAGAAACCCCCCGAGGAGAGTAATGTTTGAAGAAATGGACTGAAAGCAAATTAGAGTTTTTTTTTTTTTTTTTTTATATATATCTTCTGGGGGACAGAAGGGTAAAAGAAGAGCAGGGACTAAATTGTAAGGTGTGAGAGAGATGAGATGAACCATTGGTGTGGAGAGATGAAAGGAGTAACGTGAGGAAATGGAAGGTGAGGAGAAGAGGGAGAATATTGGAAGCGGCGAGAGTGAAAGCAGAAAAGGAGTTTCAAAATAGAGAGAGGGGGCATGGACTCTGGCAGATACAAAATGAAACTGCGCTAGTGAAAATTGAGAGTGAACATGGTGGGCAGATGAATTTCCACACCACAAAATAAAAGAAATCTGCCGTCCCTTCAACCTCTTCATGTAGCTGCAGGCTGCAGGGCCACACTGAAGTGAGGCGACTCCTCCACAAGGAGACGTGGGGCTTCTCAGGCTGCTTGTCATCATAAAACAAAAGATCAACAACATTGTTTGAATCTACACGTCATGTTGCCTTGTGTTAAGTGAAACTCTCAAAGAGGGAAGAGAGTGCAGGTGCGAATGTATGCAACAGATTAATTGCCACATCGGAAGAGAAGCATTTAATGCAATGCAGGGAGGAAGATATGCCGATAAGGAAAATCAGAAGGAAGGTGTGAGAGGCAGCAACGCATTATAGAGACTGACAGGCGGGAAAATGAAGACCCCAGACCGGACAGGAGTGAGAGGGTGAGATGAAGAGAAGGAGCAACTGCAGGGAGGGAGTGTGGTGCCTCTGCTCTCTGCCCTCTAGTGTGTCGGGAAATGTCAGGGTATGTTGGAGGTGGAATGGTAATAGCTGCAGTGGGCAGGCCTGATTGACACTCTGAAAGGCCAGGCCACACAGTGAGAGAGCGGAGGAGTGAGTGCGTGTGTGTCTGTGTGTTAGTGTGTGTAACAGTAGACAGAGTGGTAGGGAAATGACAGCTGGTCCAGGTGAGGGCAGGTTAGGAGGGAGAAGGTGGACAACGGCTGGGAAAAAGGTAGGTGTCGGAAAGATGGAGGGAGAAGGGGAAACGGCCAGAAGTGACAGCGCAGGCAGGTGGTGCACGTCGGAGGTGAGGAGGCAGATGTAGTAATAAGTGATGGAGGAAGAGGGAAAGAATGGAACTGTCAAGCGTGCTGCTGATTTCCTCAGCTGGGTTTTCAAAGGGAAGTGAAAGAAATCAATGGAATACTTGGACTAAATGTGAAATATGAAGAGTGAAGGGAGGTAGAGAGTTGTCGGAGCCATGTTCCATTAACAGCCTCTCTGATGTTTGGGCCATAACTGACTCGGCTGCGGAGCTTGGTTAATTGCCTCAGGGCTGCTCAAGTTTTATGTACAGTTTGGAAAGAGGTGACTGAGGCGGCCACATTCTATAGAAATATCCATAGTGTATATATATATATGCATATATTGTTATCTTCAAATTGCTTATATTAGAGCTTATATTATAAGTATTGCTGACCACGTCTTATGGTCAAACAGTTTATAGAGGTTCCAGCTGGAACTTGGGAGGTCACTCGTTGCTGGTTTTATAGAATTCAAAGCTCGTTCAGACGCAGTCCCTCAAGCCGTGGACATGCTTGGAGGATTGGTCATTGCGTGCACCGACTGTAAGGTGGAGACGCCGCCGCCTCCTTTCATACTCCAGCTTGAGGCGAGGTGACATTGGTGCCGTCTTCTAAATGTTAAGGTGTCACCACCGTGAAAGGAACAACCTCAACACTGGAAAAAGGCAAAGTTGAAACTGTGGGACAAGAGGGTTTCCGACAGTAATTGATTATCCAACAAGCGCTTTGCCTGAAGCATACTGATCATTTTTAAAGGCCCAGCATAGCCGAAAAATTGAGTGTCCTTTGTGACAGATTTCAGAAGAACATTGCAGTAACTGGAGTGAATTACAGAGTTATGTTGCCGTGTCATCGTCACCTGCATTGTTAGACAAGGAATGAAATGAATCGGAGCATGATGGTGCTTATTTAGAAACATAAACGAAGCTTGTGTCTACTGAGGATATTCCTCTGCCGGCTTCTGCTACTGCCTACAGTGTCTGTCAGACTCGTCGGGACGCCTCCTGTCAACAGAGCTGCAGTTCAAACACACAGGTTAACTGTAACCTCATTTCTTTAACTACACTTAGTCAAATCAATTTAATTACCACTTGCGGTGTCGTGTAGTTTTTCTTTTAACAGAACAGATGGAAACTGATGCTGAGAACACGCAGGGGGGAAAATACACAGATCATCGCAAGTGGTTAAGAATGGAAACGGTCAATATCAGTTGGCCTCACCACAAAATGGCTACCAGTGTGTTAAGAGTGTATCATTGAGGTGTAGAAACGATATGTTGTAATGATGCCTTAGGAAGGAACACGGTGAACGCACACATTGGTGCACACAACACACCATGCCAAGGGAGTTGGAGTGCAGCATCTCTCACACCTGCCCCTCACAGAGACCTTCATTAGCATTTCAGGGGGCAGAGTTAGGTTGCTCATTAGCAAGTCGGGCACGGCGGCAAATTGGTGTGCTAGTGTGCTCCCGAGTACATGTGTGCACACGTACGTACATGCATGGAAACCCGCCCTCGTCCTGTTTTTAATAGGCTCCTGCAGCGACACACACAGACTAACAGTGCTGTGGCCCCAGACGGCCGCATGCCGACCCCACGCTGATTAAACCAACCACATCATTATTGTAATCTTCAACGGAATTATTTTGTCCTTCTATCAGAGGTGTGAGCTCACCACACACACACACACACACACACACACACACACACACACACACACACACACACACACACACACACACGCAATTGTCTGCTTTCATCTATGTTTAGAAATCTGCCTCCCAACTCCTCCATGTGTTTGCACCTCATACCAGGACTTGTGCAGTGAGCGTACATGTTTGTTTTGTCCTGTGCCCTCACAGCCTGAACTCCATTTCATGTCTTGGCGGTTCTGGTGAAGCTGCAGCCATTTGACAGCAGCTAATTGCCATCAAACCATTAGCCGTGGCAGCTTCAACTTGTTATAAAAACCTAAAGAAGTGTCAGGGGGGGGGAAATAGCACTGTGATCTTTTTTTAATCTTCCTGCTCTAATGGATGATGATAATGAAGGCTGATATGGTACATTATGTGTTTTATTTGTTAGGGTATATTACAGGTGCCTCCAACTGAGGTCTTACAATACCACAGTGCCACCTAGTGTTCCAAGACATGTCCTGATTGTGGCTCTGTTCTTTGACACTGTCCCCCCCCTTTTCTCCTCATTGCAGACAGTCCTGATGAACAAGCATCTCAGTTCCCTGATGCCGGGTCTGACTGCGAAGGTCTTCAGGACGTATAACGCCTCCATCGTCCTGCAGCAGCAGCTCAAAGAGCTCACAAACAGTAATTCACACATTCACTACACTGTAAAGCAGGCCAACCTTAAATAAATCGCTCTGTGAAAAAACTCAAGCTTATAAAGGGCCTGCTCATATTCAGCTGCAGGACAGATACCGACCGCTTAAAGCAACACTATAAAACGTATTCACCTTGAAACGGCAGCTTCGATGGTTTGATGGTTCACTGACTTGGACATAGGGAGAATGTTTCCTCTTTCAGTCCCACTCCTCACCTTGAACGTCTGATCTCACTGTCTAACTTCTATGAGCAGGTACCAATCTCCTGAGAGAAGTGAGGGAGAGGCGCAGCTTCAATTGTCAGAATCAGGTCCAGCAGGTTGAAGAGTGAAGCTCAACTTTAGATCAGTGGAATTCATTAAAAAACAACGTTTATCTCCAACACTTTTTTAATATCAAGAATTCAAACAGTTTTTGCTGTATTCGTTACAGCTCTGCTGGGCCTGGAAGCCGGGGATCATGGGTAATATCCAGTGGACTAAACTCCACTCAACACTTTGATAGACGTTATGTTTTCTAGATATGAAAACTACTTTAATTTATTGGACAAAGAGCTTAATATACTTTGTCACCTGCAGAGGGCGCTGTTGCTCAGTAAATGTTACACAGTGTTGCTTTAATTACAGTCGTGCTTTATTCTCCTGCCTCTTTTGATTGTCTCATTTCCCAGCTGCATGTGTCAGGGAGTCGTGATAAAAAAAAAAACTACCGCACTTTTGTTATTTTTAGCCCGTTTGATATGAGATACCCTGACGTCACTCAGCTCTTCCAGCCATGGCAGGAGAACGTTATCACTTGACTCAGTGTGGTGCGCCTCTGCTTCACTCTTATCGGGCTCCCATGGGCTGAGTCTGCCACCGTCTCTCATTCAGAGATGGAAGTGTCACACTCGCTTCTCATTTCTGGATTGCCACTGAGAGCCAATCTGAAGACTGACATGTAGTTGCAGTGTGTGCTGTTTGAACCCCAGGAAGAAAAAGACAGAGCTACTGGAGATCTGAATGAATGAAATGAAAAGCTAGCAACCTGTAATTGTTTGTGTGTGTGCAGTAACAACACAGGGGAGGCCAGCATGATTTTATCCTCTAAACTTGCATGATTCGGGCTTAGATACATGTTCTCTGTTGGACTTAATTGCCTAAACTCAAATTACTCTTCTGTCGTCCTCCAAAGAGTCTGACAATGAGTCGGAGAAGCTGCTGTCCTACAACAGAGCGAACCGAGCAGTTGCTATTCTCTGTAACCATCAGCGGGCGCTGCCAAAGACCTTTGAGCAGTCTATGGCAAATCTACAGGCCAAGGTAACAACGTCTCATTCATCACATTAACAATTGCTTCACAATGCATAGACAGGAACAGTTGTAATTTCACATTTACTGCCTAATAAACGAGACCTTGAGGCTGACCGTAATATATATGTATACAACATGCCAAATACCCTGATGGGCTCCACCCAGATTGATGCTAGAAAGGAGAAGCTGGCCCTGTCGAAGACGGAGCTGAAACAGGTCAAGAAGGAGGCCAAGACCAAAGGCAACCCAGACTCAAAGTTGCAGGTGTAAGTATTGCAGTAGTGGAGAATCTTTTTCAATAATTGTCACGCTGTGGACATTAAAACAGAAGCCCTGCTACACACAGTTACATCATCCATAGAAAAGAACCCTGACAGCTCACATAACTGCTTGAGTGTGAATAATGAGCTGCAGTTTAGCCACAGGAAACACAAGATCTTGAAATTCAGCCTCGCTCTTAACTCACAGCTTCTCTGCTTTTTAATATTTTTGGGTTTTCTGCCCCGAGTAAAAAGGCAATTACCAACACTGTTGGTTGTACATTACTGTGCAGCACGGTTTTCACATTATGCAATATATAAATCATTTGCGACAGCAGAAAGGAAATTTATGAAAACTAGATTTAAGCCAGTACTCAAATCTACCTGGTGTTGAATGGCATGTTTTACATTTATGTATTTCTTAGGGTGGGGTGGGTGTAGTGGTTTTGTGAAGGCTGCAGTTCTTTACAAAGGGATCCTCACCCGAATGACGAAACACTCCTTCTTGCTCTTTGCTTGACCAGATCATGTAAAGAATCCACAGGAGAGGACTCTGACAAGTTTAACTGTGTCATTCTGTTGCACTCTCTTGTTGGGCCTGTTTTCTGACAGGCTGGTGGAGCGGAAGAAGTCAGCGGTGCAGCGCGCTGAAGAGCAGCTGATGAAGATGGAGGTCCAGGCGACTGATAAAGAGGAGAACAAACAGGTCGCACTGGGTACCTCCAAGCTCAACTATCTGGACCCACGCATTAGTGTGGCTTGGTGAGTGAATACAGATCTGGACTCTGGGGTATTGGTTAAAACACAAATTCACACATGTGCAAAACTACAAAAAATCTCCCAAACGTAGGTTTTACATTGAACTACGACCTCCTCTACCTGGGGCCACGATTACTCATCAGGCTTTTCTGTGTAATGACGATGGTTTACTTTTAATCTGAGTGGATCACCATGGTAACTTGCTCATGTTGGTTGAGCTCAGTGGATCAAAGTATTAACCCACCTACTGATGAGTCAGTGAGAAGAGAAACTGTGTGGCCAGGTCTACATTTTCAGTTCAATGGATTTGCAATGATTTCTGACGTTTCTTCGGTCATGCATGTAAACATTTTTGGGGAGTTCAAGCACTTGTGTTCTCTGGTATCGTTAAAAAGAAAGATTTCACAACCTACTCGAACTGTTTGGTTGTTCAATGTTTATTTTACAGTGCATACTTGACAGTCTTGTTTCCTGTGTGTTGTAGGAGTAAGAACATGGAGGTACCTGTAGAAAAAATATATAATAAGAGCCAAAGGGACAAGTTTGCCTGGGCCATCGACATGACTGAGCTGGACTTTGAGTTCTAACTTCAAACTTCTGAAACTGTGGCAATTAAGGAACCATTCACTTTATATAACATACAGTACTTTAATGTTGCATCAGTACGTTCAAAGACAGCTGATGTTGAACTCTGAGATCATGTGACATGATCGAGCTCCATCCTTGTGACATGTTTTGTTTACTGCTGTTAATCCATCCTGTTACTTTTGGCACTTCATTCTGAAAAATGTTGGTTAGTCATTTTGTTTTTACAATTTTTGTGTTTGCATTCATTTGAATAAAGGTTCCTGTTATGCAGTGACAGTGTATTTACAGTTTGTCAAAAAAATCAACCTTTTGTGCGCAAATGACAAATATCTCTAATTCAATCCGTGATAAATGTGACTTAACATTTTTTTTACGATATAGAAGATTAAATCCCTGTTGCTCAGCTCAGCAAACCTTAGCGTAATAATAAAGTCATTCCAATACATCATGAACAATGTAGAGCCAACAAAACATGCAACAAAGTCATTCCAGATAATCTGCTTCTAAAAATACAGCTTGAAAAAATAAACTGAAACACACTGAGCACCTCAGAGTTAGTTAAAAAAAAATGACTCAGCACCTGGACAAATATTTTGTGATACATGACAAACAGCGTCGTATTAAATAGTTTTAATCAAAGAAAATCAGAACTGGAATGCATCCAACATCTTGGTCGTTAACGGTGCTGCTTGTAAAACACTGCAGGCTTCAGATGTTCATGGTGGTGGGGGCGGAGCTTCTACTGGCCCGTCAGCCGGCCGGTTGCACTTCTCAGCCGAGGCTTGAGCAAAGCTGTCCCCGTCGGCCTTCGCCTCACGGGACCGAATTAACTACGACAAACGATGGCAGCCGGGAAAAGAAAAAAAAGAAACCTCCAAGTCGACACACTAAAATCCAAAGTTGCATTCCTGCATGTGAGCATTTAAAGTTCCAGAGGGCTCGTCACACTATTCTAGCCTACAAATAATGTTCAGCTTTCCAAGTCATTACACAACTGTAACCGTGTATCACAATATTCAATATATATATATAAAAAAAAGCATTTCACACAACGACAAACCAAATCAATAGAAGTCATTTCCAGGGATGAGAAAGTCTGCTGCTCCCGGAGTCGGGACCGACTTCACACCTCGTTATCTGCGGGACAGACAAAACAAATGGTCCGAGACTGAGGAGGCATTGGTTCACATTTTACTACACTAACAGGACCGAGATGAAGAGAGAGAAATGTGAAATCCCAGGTGGAAAGCTCGATGGACGTCGTTCTCACCTTCATTATGACCCTTGACCCTCTTTCGCCTTCTCTGGGGGTGCCTCGATCTCCTCCACACCCGCCTGGGTCATCAGGTCAGCGATGTTCTTCTCCAAGTCGTCTATACGTGTGCTCATCTCATCGAGTGGAAGGGCGGTTAAGGTAAATAACTTAAAACATTACTATTAAATGGGCAAAAGGATGTTTGTCAATCAGTATTAATTAGATAGAAAGTCCAGCAAGAAGGATATGTAGGATTAAACAATGAACAAAGAGTTAACGAGGCATTAAGCATAAAATGAGAATTCAACTTTGAATGTAATCAATGAATAAGTAACGGCTGGTGTTTTTCATGATAGGATATTTCTGCCGATGATCTGGTCTGACATGGTCTGGAACTTGTCCTGCATCTGTTGCAGCAGAGTCTGGACCTGGAACACAAACCAGAAACAGACACTGTGAGTGACTGGTCCACAGAAGATGGAATTTAAATTCTAACAAAAGCCAGTGCATGAAACAACACAGGGCAGTGGCACCACCGGCTATAATTCACCACGCTGGAGCTCTATGAATAATTTGAAAGACGGGGGGGGGGGGGGGGAAGGCAGCAAGACAATGATAACATAAGTTTCTTGTTTCCTTGACAACAATGTAAAAGCTCTGTAACCATGGGAGAAATAATTTTTGATTCACTGCAGAACAGTGAAGTCAGTTCCTTCACCCGACACTGATCAGTGCTGATTAATACACTTTCTTGAATTTAAATGGATTGCATTCGTATATTTCCTTTTAAAGTAGCTCTGATCTGACCCACTGTTTTAACTTGCATGTGTTATTTTATTTAGGTTTGACCCTTTTCTCCTCTGTAGAGTTTTATTCTTATATCTGTGCCCTTATGTTGCTTTAAATCGTTTCCTGTCGTTCTTCAGTTTTAACTTAGCAAAGCAGCTTATACAGGTGTTTAAATGAAGGAAGGTTATTTTTTATTATCCAGAATATTACATTGCATTTCATTTTCAGACGCATTCCGTGAAACTGTAATCGTGAGACAATATATTGATAAAATAAATTGAGTAACTGAAAACACAACTCCCATGGACACCTCCTTTAACATGTATAGGAAAAAGAGGGGAACTTTGTATAAGCTTGACGCCACAATTTCAGAGAACACACATCGCGTAAGATATTGTAAAATTTATATACAATATTTTTTAAGAGATTTAAATTTTGACCGAAACTCGTGGCCTCTTCTTCCAGCTCATCACCATGACAACACTTAAAAAACACAAGGTCAGCTATCTCTTCACATTCCGATGCACGAGATTAACTTAAAATCAATTATGTGATTTATTGTCGCAAATTATTCCACACGAACGACATTGACAACTGTACAAGTTACGATTAATGCAAATGAATCTGTAGCGACACAAACACACACACGAGCTTGAGCTGTTTATGTAACACTAAGCGTTTCACTAGTTGTGATGGGAGTTATGCGACTCTGAAGAGCGACAACATCACAACACAACGTGGAAGCGCAGAAACAACACAACAACGTTCATTACACACGCGCTCTGTTATTATACAGACTAACACAAACGGAACGAAAAGCTACACGTTAGCTAAACTCCAGCTAGTCGTTGCTTGCTAACAAGCTAACTGTAGCTAGCCAGCTTTAGCATCGCTGTTGTCGTTGCTGAGCCAGCGCGGTTTAAGAGGACGAAGCGTAATGGCGACTCACCACGTTAGTGAGGTCCTGCACAGACTTGGGGTCAGTCTCAGCCATGTTGTGATGATTATCGGCGCCGACACGCTGATGAAAAGTCAAACAAAATTTCGGGAGGCTAACTCACTAAAAATGCTAACTGCTCGAGACGTCGCACCTTCGCCTGCACTGTCAGCTGATCCCACACGAAGTCTCGCGAGAGTTGACCCGCGTGTGGGAGTTGTAGTTTTTTTGAAGGACACTGTAGTTCACTTCTCCTCGTGGCCTCAGGAATTTTCAGTGCTCCTTGTTTATTTAATACTCAACATTTTTTTTATATCATATTTATTTTACATTATTATTATTACCTATTTGAGGACACTGTTTTTGCCTTATGGGGACACAATAAAGTCCTCATCAGTAATTTACCTTTATTGTGAAGAGATACTTTTTAATGTTGGATTTAGTTCATGTCAAGATGTTTTACTTCAGTTGAATACAAACCTGTAAATTATGTAATATCATATATATAGAGACCTGCCCCCCACCTTTGAGTTGTATCAGTCAGCTGGACAACACAGAAGAGGAGGAGGGGGGTCGCAGTGATCTACTTCTCACAGTTAATGTGCAGTGACCTGGATGAATTCACATGATTTCAATATAAAGCTGCTGAGCTCAAAGCGGAATTATCAATATTAATCATCACAGTATGTCGGCCACCAAAGTATTCACTGTTATCTCTGCAGGAACTCGGAGCTGATATCACTTGATGTCACCGTTTTTTTTTTATTTTTTATAAGCATGTTTTTATTTTTATGTATATTGTATATAAAGCCCTTTGAGCTGCATTACTTGTATGAAAGGTTCTATATAAATACAGTGTATTATTATTTATAAACCTATTTACATGTATACTGTATATCTACACACATATTTTCTCCTATTCTCAGTTAATTACACATACATTTTCAGATTGTATATCTGCATATTTTTGTCTACATGCACAAATAGTTATATCGATTCTAATTAAATAAATGTAAAATATAAAAGTGCTTTCAAAGGTTGTAGGAGCCAAAGTTATCAAAACAAAACAACGTGTTAGTGCTGTAAAATATACAAACATAATAATACCTCATAATCACAACATAAAACACACAATAAGTCAGTAAATTTAAAACAAGGAAAATACACTTACAGCATTTGCTCTCTATAAATATACATTTGTCATACATTTAGATCTAAATAGCATTAAATGAATATAAGTGAGTAATTTTCTGTTAAGCAATTGAGACCAGATCGTGTGCGCGTGTTGTTGTGTGATCGGGCGCGTGCACGTGTCTCCTCCTCTCGTGAGCCCGAGATTTGAAAGTGAAGCTGTGTCAGGAACAGTGTGTGTGTGTGTGTTCTCACCCTGATCCTCAGTGTGTGTTTGTGTGAGTGTGTGTGTTTTAGATAAAGTGGGGACGTGGATGAAGCTGAAGCCCGGTGAGTTCAACTCAAACATATTCATCTGCAACATGAGCAAAGTTTAAATCCGGGGATTGAATCCTCCCCGGGAGCGATGGACACTGCGCGTGCTGCGACGGAGCGTTTTAAAACCTCACAATTATGAGGAAAACACGCACGGAGTTCCTCTGAGGATTGGAGAGAGTCTTTGTTATCTCTGCTTCTGAATTCAGCTTCTCACGCGTGTTGGAGCTGCTGACGCTGTAAGTGTGTGTGTCTGTGTGTGTCATGTTACTGGAGCTGCTGCCGCCGCTGCCCCAGAAGCCCAAAATTGATGTGTGAGAGCTCAGGCATGTTTGGCCCAACCCCATGAAGCTATGCTGTGCTTACATAACAACACACTTCTCTTACAGGACGTGGATCAGTGTGTGTACACACACACACACACTGCAGAGGGAAATATCCTGGATGGTTAAATTCTTGAACAATGTTTAACTCCAGTTAAACTTTATGCACGTTTTTTATTGGGTGTGTTGTAAGTTTGCATCGGCTCTGCACAGTTGGTGATATCTAAACTTTTAAAGTTAATGAGACTATGCAGACTGTGGATCTCTGTATGTGAGTGACAATTATATATCAACAATATCAGTCGACATCAATAATTATCAGGATAAATGTCATATTATTATTATTATTTCTATTATAAGTTTATAAACTTATTTTGATTCCTGCTTGGAGGGCTCAGTTGTAAACTCTTCTTTATTGTCAGAGACTTGATAAATAGCAACACATTTCTATAAAACTGAGGTTGATCAGTTCTTCCACTGTGCTTCTTGAGTCTACACACATTATATCGATATACACATTTTGTTATATTGTTATTATGGAAAATCCTATTGTTATAATTATTGATATTGTACTGTTTTACTTTGTAAGTGTGGTCTTGACTGGATCAGTATTGTGTTGTTACTTACCACAGAGTAATGTGCAATAACAGATGTGTCATAAGTAGATTTCACTATGCAAAGCTGCATCTGCTGTGAAACAAACTTTCATCAGCAGGGAGTTGTACAAAAGGAACTTTCTGTAAAACTGTTGGTGAGGTTTACTTTTTATGAAGTCACGTTTATAGTGCTTCCTCTTCTTGTGTTGACCCAGAGTCGACTGGATTGCTGATCCCTTCATAATGACTCATCAGCTGACCGGCTGCCAAAGATGTAGCCTGTGGGAACAAAGGGCTTAATGTTTACATTACGCTGGCCGTCTGTTTTTAGACGGGACGCATGGAAATAGTTTTGTGATGCAATAAACAAATTACACAGCAACAAGAAACATGCCACTGATATGGATTATTGGAGAAAATGCTGATATTAGGGAGTAGACTTCACAAGTTGTACATAAATACAACTGGGTTCAAAAGATAGAGATTTCAAGAATGTCATAATATTACAAGAATAAAGTTGTAATCTACTTATAAGCTTTGACTAAATAAGTAGCAAGCACAACCAGTTTCTGCTGGAGTATATATATATATATACACCTTATAGATACCTTATAGATACCTTGATATTTCACAGTGTAGAACTACTCGTACATTAATAACTATTGATAAAAAGAAAACACAAATGCAACCACATATTTACAAACTGAATTAAGAAAATAAACATTCTTTTTACTGAAAAATGTTGCTGTAGATTAAAAGTGTTTGTATTGTTAACAATCATAAACACAGATAAGTATGTTGTTTATGGGCTGAGACTGTTTGGACTCCACACCAGCTTCAGTGCTTCTCACAGTTTGCTCAGGAAGTGTAGATCATGATTGTGTGTACACAGCAACACACTGGCAGTAACAACACATTCACAAGCCATTTCCAGTACACAAAAATAAAATGACATTCACTGTGTCTTAAACCAGTATTTGTTATGTGTTATTATCCCCCTCAGGAATTCCTGCAAACACTTGGTATGAAATACCAGTAATTTCAGGAGTAGTTGACTCAACCAGTGGTGAGGCAGACAGAACAGTTGGGTCATATTAAGTATTAAACTGTGTGCAATGTGTTGCAGTCTGATGAAAGTTGGTTTGTATTTTGACTTGTTATCTCCGGACTGTGGCAGCTAACACTGACTCCACCCGCCGAGGTCACATCTGCCACGCTCCCAGTGCCCTCCTGTCGGATGTTTAACCTTTCACTTTACTCCAACTGGTATATTTCACACCTTTGACTTCTCTTCCGCCATCCCACTAACTCATAAAGCCCAAAAGCTCACTTCTACAAGCATTTTCTGTAACATGATTATTTTATCAGTAATGTTGACGACTGCTATTTAAGTGTTTAGAAAAAAGTTATGAGATAACTAAGTAAAAAACAAACTTACTGGGAAATTCATTGAAACTACAGCAGCTAAATGGAAGCATTTTTATATGTACACCTCTGCTTTCTTACTGGGACAAGTCAAAACCTCTTCCACTAAAAAGGAACATTAGTCGAATGTTTGGCGTTCATCTAATTTAAACCAGGCAAAATAAAAGCATTGTCATATATAACAGACGTTTTTTGAATGTTATCAGATTTGTAGTTTTTGTTTGCCGTCATAACTGATGAATCTCGTTCTCTGTGTCTAAGCTGTGACCTCTCGACGCCGCTGAGCTTCTCTCCACGTGATGGATGCAGAGGATGTTCTGCAGGATGAGGACCTGGACGCCTCGTGGACGCTCTTGTCCTGGCTGGCGTCCTGCGTCATGGTGTTCGGGGGGGCCCTGCCCTACGTGCCTCAGTACCAGGATATCCAGAGGAGCTCCAACACTGAGGGCTTCTCCACCCGAGTGTGCCTGGTGCTGCTCGTCGCCAACATCCTGCGCATATTCTTCTGGTGAGCGTGAGAGGGGAAGAGCTTTCAGAATGATTTCTGGATATTCTCCTGGTTGCTTTTGTCCTTGGATCATGGTCAGAAACTAATGGAACAGGGATAAATAGATTGATTATATTATTAGACGCACATGCTGCTCACTCTCCTACTTATCTTGCACAACAGAGCATCATCTAGTTCTGCCTGTGCTACTTTGCTATATGTCTGTACAAGTTCCCTCCTGTGACTGGTGTTTTGTTCATTTCTTTTCAGGATAGGAAAACAGTTTGAGGTGACCCTACTGCTCCAGAGCGTGGTGATGATCCTCACCATGTTCGCCATGCTCCACCTCTGCTGCACGGTCCAGAACACCAACCGAGTGAGCACCAGGCAGCACAGACTCACAGGTAACACACTCTGTGCCCAAAACCCATGAAATATTACCAGACACCATAACCGTATCATATACAGGGTGACGTGTATAATCATTTCAAGGCAGCAAATGACATATCCACCACTTCCCTGTGTCAGCAGTTTAAATACTGAACTCCTTCCGCTCGCCAAAAGATGGAGCTATTGGAAAAGCTTTCTTTTCAAGGCTGCTGTTTTCAAAATGCTTTTCCCTGCGTCAGCCACTGTGTTCCTGTCCTGTCTTATTTAAATTTTCCTTATGCTAAACTGAAGCGCTGCTGATGGCTCTGTGTGTCTTGACATTGAAACATATTCTTTTGTTCACTAGTAAAAGTAATAACAGTATTATAGATGTTAAGATATGGGAGAAAGTGCAAGGCAAAGCAGAAATGTCCAGCGGATGTATTAGTTGGTGCATTTTTGTGTGTTTTTGTGTGTGTGTGTTTGTGTGTGTGCATGTGTGTGCGGGGAGAAAGTGAATGAGGCATCGTTCTTGGGTGAGATGGAGGAGATGAAGAGAGCTAAGATTAAGCAGACCAATATTGGCTGGTGTGTGTGTGTGTGTGTGTGTGTGTGTGTGTGTGTGTGTGTGTGTGTGTGTGTGTGTGTGTGTGTGTGTGTGTGTGTGTGTGTGTGTGTGTGTGTGTGTGTGTGTGTGTGTATCTGTGTCTACGTTTGTGTGTGTGTATCTGTGTCTACGTTTGTGTGTGTGTATCTGTGTCTACGTTTGTGTGTGTGTATCTGTGTCTACGTTTGTGTGTGTGTATCTGTGACTACGTTTGTGTGTGTATCTTAGGTCTTAGGAACACTATGTTCAGGGTCACTCTTTATAGGCGTCTGTCTTTTACGTGTAATTGTATTTTTTTCACAGACCCTCGAGTTGATTGCTTTTGTAAATGCGCTGACAGGAAGTCCATCATTGTGTAGTTTTTATTAGGTATCGCTGTGATCATGCAGAGCAGGAAGCGTTTATTAAAGCCATAAATTATCATAACTGTTTGCGTGATGCGTAGAGGATGGAAGTATTTGTTTACAACGACATAATGCGAGTGTGTTTGTTATCCTGTCAGTGACAGGTTGTTTAAAGTAAAGTTTGGTTCAGAAACAAAACATTAGTTCTGTGTAGACCTGTGAGTTATGATCGTGTTTATATCTCATCATCAGCCACTGTCTCATTCAAGCCTGTGCTCGAAATTGGTCAATAAAAGACGATCGGTGGAAGATTCTTATCGGTTTATTGTTATGCCCTCGTGCCAGCGACACCCAGTGGCTGGAGGAAGTATGGACGCCCGTCTGTCCATCCCACACGATATCTCAGGAACACCTTTAGGGAATTCTTCAAGATTGGTACAAACACTTATTCGGACCAAGAATGATCTGATTAGATGTTGGTGGTCAAAGGCTTATCGCCACTGTGACCTCACAACTCATGTTTTCCCCTTGTGAACATCATATCTCAGGAAAATCTCCAGGAATTAATTTAATATTTGGTACTTTCCTAAAATTTTGACCAGTTGTCACATGGATTCAATGATTAATTGATCAGATTTTAAGTTCTCAAAGGTCAAAGGTCATGATGACCTCAAATAAGTCTGACAAAAAATGTACACAGACTGAATTTGCTGTGGTTGGCGGAGACATACAACTGCAGGGCTGTGACTGTAGTTTATCTGAACTCACATGTAATATTGGTTCACAAGTTGGTTTGCAAATACAGCGAACAATAAATCCCAGAGATTTTAGATTCATCAAGTTTGAGCCCAGGATTAATTCTTCATCCACTGGTTAGTCCAACACTAATACTCAGCTGGACCAGCCTCTCACGTCCAGGACCCTGACTCTGAAGGGCGATCCTGGGATCCTGTTTCACAGAGTGTTGGTTTGATGGGGGGGATGGTGGGGCCGGGACAAGAATAGCTCAACTGCACTTCGTCCCATCTCTGCTCCTTTTACCATCCCACCATCATTCAGTCTGTCCAACAGATCAGGGTCATCTCTATGAACAGTAGCTTCCTCGCATCACATTTGTTAGCATCACTTCCAACTAAGTGTCTGTTTTTCAGTTCCCTTCACGCTGCTGTCAATTCACAGCTTCCTCTGTTGCTCTTTCCTTCACTTCCTTATTATTTCCCCACTTCCTTCCCCCCTCTCTTCCTCTGTCCCCTCACCTCATCCTGCCTTCCTGTTTCTCTTCCACCTGCTTCCACCGCTTTCCCTCCTCTTCCCCCTCTGGTAGGGTCGTCTGAGACCACCACAGAGCGTATGTGTCCTACCGAGGTAACTATGATCCCCCCCCCCAACAACCCTAACCCCCTGCTCGCCTGCCAACACCTGTCCCCCACTTACTGACCTCAACTTCCACTTCCTGCAGACACACTCACAAACAGAGTGATAAGGTGATGCACTTTGTCTGTGCAATCACTGGTAACACAACTGATTCCTGTTACAACAGCCTCAACCCGTCTGGTTTCCTCTGTCCCTGCTTGTGAGAGCTGTCTTACTTCTTTTTGTGTTTCAGTGATGTGCAGTGTGTCTGATGACTGTGATGTTCAATGTGCCTGATGAACTTTGACCCACTGCTTTGATTCATGTGGAGTCCAACCTCACATTTACAAGATTTATCCTTAAAATACAACTCGCTCATCATCACTGATTTGACCCTGGATCCTTTAATGTGACTAAAATAATCTTGAAAAGAATCACAATCAGGTTTCGTGTTTGTTTGTGTGAGTCTGTTGTCGTACTTGTTTCCCTCCTGCGTTTACATGAAGCTTTATGTGGAATTCAAGCTCCATGTAGTGATGTTAGAGTTATGGTAATTGTAATGGGAATAACAATGATGACTGTGATAATTATAGCAATATAGTAATAATAATGACATCAATAATTATAAGACTAATAGCAGTAATTGTAGCAGCAGGTTTCTCCTCCTTAGAAAATAATAGTGTTGCATCAACTTTGAGGTTGAATGTTATTGTGTGTTCATGTATTGAGATATTTTTTCATATCGTCACGGCATGAACGTTGTTGTGTTAACATCTCATGATATGTGCGACTAAATATGAAAACCACACAACTGACTGACTGGAACCACAGTTGTTCAGGAAGAGTCAGTCACTGTTTCTTTGTCTACTCAGTTTTCATAATTAATTGGAAATACAGAAAAATGTCCATAAACTAAAGTTTTTGGAATTCATCTCCCTCGACTAAACTGATATTCACCTCACATTTATAAATATTTAGTTGAAAAAACATTTGTCATATTTTAATACTTTTAATACAAGAGCCAAATGAAAATGCAGATTGTTTCATATTTTCATTTAAGTGAGAATCCAAATAGTTTACTTGTCAAACCAGGTCACTTTCATTATTATGAATGACTCGCTGAATATGGATGTTATTTTGCTGTGTGTGTGCACATTGGCATGCTGTACATAAGCTTTTATTTATGCTGCACTTTAAATGTTGTACTTCACGTAATCTGAGGTCATAACCTCTAGAAGTACAACTTTAATATATGTGTTTAAATATTGTTCAAATGTGTTTGTGCTAGAGTGAACAAAAGTTAAAGTTCGGTCACTGCAGTTGGAGCCTATGAGCCTCTGTCGTGGTCCCTGCCGAGCTGAGTCAGAGCTGTGACTTTGCACTGACTTCCAGTTGTGGCCCCTGGGTTCCACATTAACAGTCCCAGCCTGATGATACAGGGATAGGGAGGCTGATAGGAGGGAGAATGGAGAAGAGACGTTCAAAGACAAATGTGACCCGAGGCTACGGTGCAACCAAAGTTACTTTGAACAAGTGAAAATAGAAAAAGCAGGAGCTGTGGAAATGTTGAGTAAAGGCACTTTGCTTATATCTAATTACAGCGTTAATGTGCATCAATGATAATTAAAAAATTATAAATTTAGGGGTTCATTCTTTGTAACTGGTGCAAGTGAGTCCGTCTAGGATTTAATAATAAATAGAACGACCCCCCCCTCTTCTGTTTGGACTGAGCCTAAGCACACACTAACTAATATTTAAAAATGTATCTCAGCTTTCAAGATATTTGGATTGTACTCTGAACGCACAGTTTTACAGGTTTATCTTCTTCTCTGTAAACCAGCCAATGGCAGCTCTTGCCACACAAATCCCATTTTGTGAGTCACTGGGCACAGAGCCACTCTTCCTATTTAAGATGCAGTTTGTGGGAGTGAGCGAGTGCTCACCAGACCATAAACAGAGGAAGAGATGGGACTCTTGATAGCCGGTGCTGACCCTGCGGTTAACCTTAAAACCGTTACCATTCAAGTGGTGAAAGCAATTTCAATTTGCTTTAGATAACCTCTTCAGAGTTTGGACGGAGGAGATATTGGAAGCGTGATATGAATTACTTAAAGAATATGGGCTCGCAGGGTCGCCGGCTAATTCATCGTCTACTCTGTAGTGTTGCAGGAATTGAACTCTCACTCTGCTTTTATTCTTCCAGGTGAGAAAACATCTGGCAGCAATTTATTTCTCTACAAAGCACAGCTCTGTTTTTATGCAGCTACGGCTCAATTCAGCACTGAGCAGAGGAAACCGACTCTGGCTCTTCAGGCTTCGGTCTTACAGATGGAAAACCACTGAGGACCCACTGATTTGATCCTAATTAAAGTAGTGATTTATCAATAGAGGAATAAGCAGTGCAGAGGGCGCGGTGGAAACCTTGATTGTAAACAAGAGTGGAACATTTAACCTCTTTCAGTTTCACCTCTGCTATTTCAGAATGTGTCTGACTCAGTGGTCGTCATATATTTCATTTAGACAAATCTCAATCACCTGAGAGCCTCAATAAACCCACGTGTTGTAAAAAAGACTTTGTCCCTGTTTAAAAATTAAGAGAGACAAACTAATAGTATATTTTTAGATTTTTCTGCTGGTATGTTAGATTGTGAACCAGATGACTAAAACACTACTGGACAGAGATAACTGGGAAACTTGGTTACTGGAAAGATGTTGTCTGGATCCAGGAATTATTAATTACTTTCTTAAACATTGTGAGGTAAGAGTCGGACAAGCTTGTGATGACGGGGGGGGAGAGTCTCCAGTTTGGAATTCAACCCTGCTTATTCTGATGCTCTCCTCGACCAGGTGGCATCTGTCAATAACAGCAACTTCAGCAGCCACTCTGGGATTCATTAGGCTTGTAAAAAATTCAGAGAGTTTAGGCAAGAGACTCCAAAACCTCCCCAGTCCTCAGCACATCTTACTATTCACGAACAAGTCCCTGTGTTTTATCTCACATTCTTGTGACAATTCCAATTACTCTGGTGATTCAGGGGTGAAGTTAATCAGATGTGCAAGCGGCTGCGTTACTTTCTCAGATCCATGTTCTTTGGTTTTGCCAGGAGCTCTTCCCGGTTGAATAATGCAGTAGATCTGTGGTAACATTGGGGAAATATATCCTTCCTCCCAGTTCCTCTACAGGCTGATGAGACCCATCCCTTTCTCTCATATTGTTGTTGTGTTCACGATTCCTCCAGGTGAGATTGTCCTCATTGGAAAAGTTGTCACCTGCATTTATAACGGCACCTCTCCTCTCTTATTGAAACTAAATCATTTGGCAGATGACAACACTCCCTCACAATGTCTGCAAAGTAAACATTGTCTCATGCGTCACTAGAAACCTGCTGAATGTGTCACTTCTCAGAATCATTCAGCAACCAGCAAATTGCACCATTTAAAAACAGACTTCCCATCATCCTCAACTGTTTTCTACAAAGAAAACCTCATTATTGCATTCTGGTGTAATTTCCTGCTGATTTTCTATGGTGCAAGCGTCTCTCTTTTAACTGAAGTATTCTCATTCTCTTCCTCTTTATCTTCATCCTGTGTCTGTGAGGTGTTTGGCTGTTGGTTCCTCAGGCTCCTTTTTGTTTTATTTAAAAAATGGATTATTTCAACACGTTACCCTCTAGATTAAGTTGAAGCATACACGGCAACTAGAAGGTCGCTTGGAGAGCACATGCTTCCTCCAAGGCTATCGCCCTATCTCACCACGTCAAAGAAAGAAATCCTGGGTCCACAGGTTTATCTCCTCCAAATTAAAAGGCTCCTCCTGGGTGAGGCCTGTTCCCTCCACATAATGACCAACTTCCAAACAAACAAAGGAACAGCAACGACAACACAACCTTCTCGGCGGAGGTAATAAAGGTCAAGTGCTGCCCCCAAGTGGCAGCAGGGTGACGGTCTCTACAGACATTGTTTGAATTGGAAATCATTGGGGGGGTTCAGAGGCCACGCAAAGACCACCAGTGGTCAAGCGTCTCAGGTCGAGTCAAGTGCATAAGTGGCTGCCTCACACACTTGCACACAATTAGATGTTGTGAGTCACATTAAAGGTGAAGGTGTGTTTATTTTCCCCTTCATCTTATAGGCAGAGACAGTGAGCCTTCACACTTGTATGTGTATTGCATTTGCATTAATTTGTGACTCTGCAGATGACGACTCTACTTCGGACTCGTATCTGCGACACTCAGGCAGCACTGCAGCGCAAAGACATGCACACGCACAGTTTTTGTGCAACTCAGCCAAATACATTTATATATCGTACTCCACCCAGGAAAATATTCTGTTTGCTCTCGTCGAGTGTGTTTAATTAAAACTCCCGATAACAGTAAAGTTTAATTAGAAAGTCAAATTAAGTCAGGCAGGTGAGAGCCGCTTTATTAATAGACGAGCGTATTGGATTACTTGAGGAGAATATTTAAAAAATGCAAATAAACAACACGCCTCACAGAGGGAGGAACGTGTGGAGATGAATGTTTTGCTTTTTAAATGATCACAGGAGAGCAGCAACGTGCAAACATCCTCCTGAGCCACAGATGAGTTGTGTAATTACCTTCAGGATGGAGGAGGCTGTTTTCCCAGGTCATTGTTTTGCTTTGTGTAAGAGACATTTGCAGTCGTGAGTGTTGGGAGGTGTTCACAGCAGAGGGAGGAGCAGTGACTGTTCCTCATGTGTGATGGCTGAAGGTGACCATGCAGCTCTCATGGTTCTGTCACAGGCGGCTGGAACACATGTCCCAGTTCCTCCATGTGATGTCGTTTGTCAAATGAATAACCTGTCAAAGGGACTTAGACTCTGAAGGGATCATCAGCTCCTCCTCCTCACAGGGGACAAGTGCAAGCCTCTAGTTTCTACTCAACTTTTATATACATTTCTGTATTACTGCCAGCATTTTCTTTATTGTTTCAGATTGACACTGGAACTAAGATCACAGATTTCTCTTAATATTGGAAAATATGTATATTGCAAATATATATTTATAAAATGTTATTTTCTTTATAAAATGCAGTTCAAAAATGCTTTGCAATAACATGCACTTTATTAATGTAAAAAAAAAGACTGTATAGGACGGATATCATAGGTCGGATAGGTTCAATAATATGTTATAAAAGTGCCCTTTAATTATGACAGATAAAAAAGTGGTTTATAGAAAATGTGCTAACATGAAAGAACTCTTGTGTCCTTTGGTCCTTGTCTGACTCGTGAATTAAATGGATGAAATGTAACTTTCGGAAGGATCCACCTCAGATCTCTTGGTCAGTCAATGTCACAGCCTGAATAGATTTCCTCGTTTCACAGGATGAATTAATGAGGAAAAACCTTTTTATCAGACATTTCATGCTGAGTCTGAATCAGATTTGTTCCTAGTTGACCCACCTTGTCCAAAGAGGTCGCATCAAACAGGACGGAAACTCTTTGCTTTCAAATTGGATTTTATTTGATAATACTGAGCAAAATGTCCCAGCTGCCTCTCTGGGGGTCGGCCCTGATCCCCGCTCGTTATTTATGGACGTGGGTTAGTAATTCATGAATTTACCTCTTGACCCTGTCGAATTGTTTTGGTCATTCAGGACTAATGTGCCGCCTCATTAGACCGGCACAAGAGAGAAGACCTAACCAACAGGCGCCATCTTTCACCATCCATTTCTGTCATAGAACCACCAGGTGTGTATTTGTGTGTTTGTGTTTATTTGCGATTGTTCCTTTAAGAGAAAATCCTATGTTTGAGATCTGTGTTAGTGTTATACCAGATTGTGTGTGTGTGTGTGTGTGTGTGTGTGTGTGTGTGTGTGTGTGTGTGTGTGTGTGTGTGTGTGTGTGTGTGTGTGTGTGTGTGTGTGTGTGTGTGTGTGTGTGTGTGTGTGTGTGTGTGTGTGTGTGTGTGTGTGTGTTTATTTGCGAGTGTTTCTTTAAAGAGACAATCCTATGTTTCACATCTGTGTTTGTGTTATACCAGATTGTGTGGGTGTGGGTGTGGGTGTGTGTGTGTGTGTGTGTGTGTGTCTCCGTGGTGTCCATTAAGACGTCCACGGACAGCTTCAGGCGGCCAGATATCTGCTAACAGAACAGTCGATACCTTTGAGTGACGGTTCAGTCGATGGGAGACTCGGCCTCAGCTTGCTCAGTACGGCAGAGCTGACTGTTTTATGTGGCAGAATATATCAGAACAATAAACTGTCCTACCTCGCTGATACGGATATTAATCAGTACATTTATGAACCATAATTCAATAGTATTCAAGCATTCTGAATACTTGAATGCAATTGAATTATGACTGAAGCTGGAAGGTTCTTTCTGGTCCAAATGTACATATCTCAAGTTGTGCTTGTTGTGTAGCTGTTGCGTATAAACACTTATTGCCGTTCCTGTCACTGTCGATGTGTCAGGATTGGCCTCCATATCGATCAAGGACGGAACAAATAACAGAAACCAACCAGAGAAACAGGAAATAAGAAGGTTGTGCCCCCCCCCCCCCCCCCATCACTGCGGAGGGAGTTCCCTGTAGAGGACTCGATACTGAGCTCTTTGGCAAAAATGAGATGAAAACACCACTTTCAGGCCCATTTTCTCTGCAGCAGTAAACACGTGGTTGTTGTTTCATATCCACATCAGCAGGTGCTCACTCCGTCTGCTCAGCTTCATTTCCCACTTGAATTAATAAAAAATCGCTGAAACATTTTGTTCTTTTCAATCAAGGCCTTTTTTCTGTTTGCCACTGAGTCACAGCTGAGGCTTTTTATTCATTTCTTTTTAATTCCGATGTGACACAATATTGTTTACGCATCACACAGGTCTCTCCTCTCCTCTGTCGGGGGTTTTACTTTCATTAAGTGGGAGCGCGATGTAATCACATTTAACTCAGTTAGTGACCATCGCTTGTTAATTATTTTCGCACGATGCAGTGCGGGATACAATGAGTCTAGTGTGTAATGTATAACACACACACACACACACACACACACACACACACTCAGCTTCTCATTCTTAACTGATACCGAGCATCAGTTTAATAGACACACATTACCGGCCGTACTGAACATACTAGACGTCTCTAATAACTGCTCATTCTTGTAAGTGACTTTATAAAAGGCCTGGCTTCTACCCCTCTACTGTCAGTGCTGCTGTCAGTGCTGCTGTCAGTGCTGCTGTCAAAGTTAATGGTCGAGGGAAGAGCCTTTGCCAAGTTACACGTCTTCTTTCAAGCGGATGTTGTCACGTCACTGACACGTTGACGTTCTCACTGATTCATGAACTGAATTCACTTTTCAACCACGACGGGAGTATTTGATTGAAGAACACAAAACAGAAACAAAGCAACGTGTAAGATGAAGTAAAGGTGTCAGACACATTGTCTGTTTAATGTTTATTGAAGTGTGACGTTTTTTCTAGGCCTCGTTGCCTTTAAATAACAAAACCACATCTGTATTACTGCACTAACATTGTTTAACCGGCTCTGTCGGCAGTTTCCTCACGTATGGAAAAGTATAATCACTTTGACTTTCATTGATTTTCTTGCTCCTGCAGGTTTTCCTCCATACGCAATTCAGTTTTTTGTTATTCTGGCTGCTGACATGGATGTAAGCAAACTGCCGACTAATCAGCTGCGATTATTAACCCCTTGTAGACGGTGTTGCGAATTTGCCTCAAACCCGATTCTGGTCTTAATGCCTCCGAAGTGACGATTGTGCCTGATAGTGCAAATACTACACATACCTAGGAAGCAGTCTGCCGTCATCTAGTGGTCGAAGTGGTAAATACATACTAGCCTCTTGGAACTGTGCAGCAAAGTTATTTTGAGGTATTAAGCTGTATTTGAAATACTGTGATGATGGAACAGCAATGATTGTACAGAAACATATGTTGTTATTCAATTTCAATCAAAAGCAGCATCAATCTACATACAAGAGAAATTTGTTAAATTAAGGTTATGCCCCATTATGCCTGATGTCGCTAATTTGCCTCATACCTTAATTTTATATCTACTGTAAATGCTATATTGAAATTAACAATCTCAACTTAATTTAGCATCTGTAAGACAAAATAATATATTTTTTCTATAATTGGAAATTAATTCAGGCAGTCTGTTAAAGCCACAAACCGAGGAGCACATTAAACACACACTTCTGAAGTGTTCCTCCTGTAATGAGACGATTTTAACTGTCATTGTGTCCTTGCAGGGCAGCCGCTAGCAGGTGAAAGAAAAATATCCTGCACACATTCGCTCGTCTTCTCATTAACTTTTTTTAATCGTATCTGTCCATCGTATGTTTGTTATCTCTATTTACACATTCTCACACATCTATAATATATAAAAGCTTTGTCTCTTCCTCTCATTATCCTCTTTTTTATCGAAAGCAACTAAGATTTTTTTAGTTTTAACGTTTTGCAGTTTTTGTCCCATTAGCTTTTTATACCTCAAAGACAAATGATGACTAAGACCTAAATACATAAAGTAGTTTAATAGCCGACACTGCAGAGGAATAACTCTAAACGTCCTGCAGCGATGGACATAGGGGTGAGCGGAGCTGTCTGGTGACTCATTCGATTCTCGCAGAGTTAATGCACATTAGTCCTTGACTCGTCCATGTCAAGGAGGCGGAGTGATAAGCACGGATCCCCTGTGAGGTCTGAACTCATTATTCCCTCATGGAGCCGAGCAGAAACGAGCACTGCCTCCACAGTTCCTGCTTCCTCGTCTCTGGGCTGCGTCGCTCAGCGTGTTGTGCTCTGATCAGACCTGATCAGGAGGAAAGCGAGAGACTCAAACTTCAAAAACCCTCCAGCTTGCTTATTAAGAGGGAACTCTGACTGTTCGCACACATACAAATCATGAATACTCGTGGCCCCGAGGCAAAAAGCATCACCATAAATGAATCGCTGGTAAAAACACATGATTCTTAATTGTTTTCTTTCTCTCATTACAGAAATAATTGGACAAAATACGCCGCTGGTGTCAGTTAATCCTTCCAGCTAAGTTCACGTGTTCGGGAATTTGACATACGCTTGAAATGAATACACACGGCCTCACATAGAAAAGTTTTCCGACTCTAAACTTTCCGGGATGATGCATCGTGTAGAGGAGCAGGAACCTGTGTGTAGACGGTGGTAGAGGAACCGCAGGGTGCTCCATGCCCTGGGCTCTGTGTCCTCCAGGAGACACCGGACATGCACTGACTTCCTCTGACTCGTCTCCAGCTTGTCACACTGTGCTACTTGAGAACATGAGCGCCTGAAGGACTGCCCTCAAACACTGACACACACACACACACACACATCTGTAAAACTCAGACAATGACAAATACACAAACCTGGCAGGATATTTTCCTCCATCCCTGATAAAACAACAGGACACCAGATAATTAGATAACAGTCTGATGTCTTGTGAATTTCCTCTTCTTGTCCTTTGACCGTTGCTGCAGATCAAATAGCTCCAGCAGCTCAGATCATTATCAGAATAACAACTAGAGTAAAAAAAACAAAAGTTGCAACACAAACAGGTCCTTGTTAACTCGTCCCACTGCGTCTCCGCGAGTAGGAAGGCTGTGGCCAACAAGCTCAAACAAGAGGGCCGCCATTTTGTGCCTGACGTCATTAGGAGCCAGAGTAGATGTGATCGTGGTGTCGAGTCGAGATGTCTTTTATGTTTCATCCTGGTTTTATAGCATCAAGCAACTGATAGAACATGAAGTTTGGTTCCCATCTACTAACATGGAGGAGGCCGGGTGCATCAAGATGATTGGTCTCCACAGTCTAAGGTTCGAATTCAAGCCGAGAATTATCTACAACTTTAAATGATTAGTTATCAGAGAGAAGAACAGATTATCTCTGCTGTGGAAGTCATTCGAACTGAGTCCATTAACTTCGGGGATTATATTTTACCAGACAGCTAATGACGCTTCAACATGATGAACACGAACTAAATGAAAGTTGTCCGACCCCACTGTCCTCCTCTTTGTCCTGTCCAGGATAATGATGAGGAAAATCAAATCTGTGTCCATATTTATTAGGGATGGGACTAATCCAGTTTATTTACCCTTTAGATAAACTGCAAACCAGCAGACCATTGGGAATAGTCAAGGTTACCACTGCTGCACAGATTAATCTATTTACCGACTGCCTCGTAAAGACGGTATTGATGTAGAACACGTCCCATTGGCCTGAATGTAATTAACACTTTGACAGCCGCCGATAAGCGAATGTCACAGGGCAGAACATCGCTGGGATATCAAAACATTTCACAGTCTCTCCCTCTTAGAAGACCCCCCCCCCCTCTCTCTCCTCTCTGTTGTTTTCACACTTCATCCCTCTCTCTCCCTCTCTCTCTATTTAATTCCCCTTCTCTCCACCCAACCCTGTAAATCTCCCTCGATATCTCTGCAGTCTAAATGGTGGAGGCAAACCAGTGGACGCTGATGCAGCCTCACAGCATCGGCGTGTTTTCTAATCCAGGGATCCTCTTCCATCTGCATCACGATACAGAAGCAAACACTGACAGACAGAAATCATTCCCCGAACAAAACAAGAAATTCCCCGAATCCAAATGGATTGTGAAGTCTAGTAAAATATGTTTTATGGACGAGTTGAGTTAAATGTCAAACAGTGTTAGTGCTGACGTGGCTCTTTTCACTTTGACAACATTGTTGTTTTTCCACCTCTGCACAGTCATCCTCATAAAATGAAGTATTTTCTTTGCTATGACAAGAAATATCTTTTTAACCAGAGCAGCTCTTCATTCTTTAACTATTTCTTAACTTTTTACATATGAGGAAGTGATAAACATGTAAATACAAACGCTTGCCGACACTAATTGATCGCTAACGAGCTAGCGCTGCAGGCGGCCGAGCTGCAGGGAGCTCAGACACTTAAAATAAGACAATGATAAAGACAAGTTCTCCTTAGAGCCGACCCCCCCCCCCCCCCCCCAAAAAAAACAAACAAACAGATGGACCGACAGGGTTTGCTTCTGTCCAAGCTAGACCACAATCTAACCCTAACCAAAACAGGTGTTGTGTCCGACATGTGCCAACATGACCGATACAAGTGTTGTTTTATCAGTGTGACAGGCAGTCTCACTTCTTGCTGCAGATTTATGTTTGTAGAGAATATAGTGTTGCTTTATTCTTTCTGTTTTGTGTGATTTTATTATTTGGGCCTGGTTTATTCTCTGCTGCTGCTAAAACATTCCGCCTGGTAGTTGATAAACGTATCTCAGTGTGTCAGTACACGTGCATAGCAAGAGGGAAATAACAGAGCGTAGCCAGCTGTAGTAGTGAGGAAGGTCAATGGACGTTTTATCTAAATGACTTTTAATGAGACCCTGCCGAGCTAATTACTGTGGACTGAGTGATGAGCAAATAGTTCCCTGAGGAACCTTTTTATTCTCCTTTTTGTGTGAGTGTGTGTGTGTGTTTGTGTGTATAAAGTCCTGATGAGACCACACCACATAGAGACATAATGTTTGTTGCAGAAAATAATGTATTTCACGTGATTCCTCTGATCGCTCTCCTGTTGCAGCTCCTGCATCGTGTTCTGCATTTTCCCCGTGAGCTGCTCAAGCGGAAAATGAAGCTGCCACTTCTGTGTGCATGTAAAGTCGATGGCAGCCATGTGTAGGTTATAGAAAATTGGATATTTTCTGCTGTGTTCTTGATATTGCTTTTTGCATTAAAATGAACACCACACAGTCTGCTACCTTTCATGACCGTTCCCTGTACAGCTCATCATCTTTACGTTCATTTAATCCAGGCTGAATATTTGTTTACAAGGAAATCCCAGCACTGTGACTAAACAGGAATTGCAGAGTCCTTCTTAAAGGTTAAGATGTCACATTGTGTTTATGGACACATGAATCCAGACTGTAGAGCTGTTGGTCCAAGACTCTCAATGATGTGATTTAAGGAACTGATTATGTTTCCGCCCCCTGTCCACGGGTTCAGGTCTTCATCAACAGGGTTACACAAAAACTACTACACCGAGACTTAAAGTCTGGAATCCAAATAAAGAGGCAGCAACGTTTTCACAGATTCCCCACGGAATAATTTATGGATCTTGATGAAAACGGCATCAGGCATATTTAGTGGACTAATCTGCAACGGGGCAATTTGGTGCAGATTCACATAAAGATCTGGATCTAGTGGATTTGATGGTGGTTTCATTGGGGGTTGGCTTTTTTTCTAGCTGCTGTACTGAAACACATTTTGATGCAAATATGGACATAAGGGCAAAGCCAGGCACTTAATCACTGAGCTGCTGTCAGACATGAACTTAACATCTGGGCTTTTTCCTGAAGAATCCCGGAGGGCTTGTGTCAGATGCATGTTATTCGCACAAACCCTGGGTGGATAATGTAATGCTGATGTAATGCAGATCCCTGCTTTTCAGGACTGTTTTCACTTTTGTGAGTCTAAATAAATGTTAAACGTGAGCTTCTCCTTTAACCTTGACATGTGTATCTCTGGCTGTGAAGGTCACATTGAAGCTTTTGACACACACACACACACATAATGGGATTCTGCAGCTAGTAATTGGAGCATTATCTGCCATTTACACATGCTTATCTCTGTAGGAAGGCCCCCCCCCCCATTGATAATGTGTCTGCCCTGTTAGACCCAAGTATCTAGTTAGGATCCTCCCCCCACCCCCCACATTGCTGTCTCCTTATCTGGACGTGGGGATTCGTCCATCTGGTCACCAGCTGATCATTATCAGAACAGATCACCTTCTCACACACACACGCACACACACGCAGACACACACGCAGACACACACGCAGACACACACACACACGCAGACACACACGCAGACACACGCAGACACACACAGACACACACACACACACACAGACACACACACACACACACACTAACACACACACACACACACAAACACTAACACAGGCTTAACTTTCCAGACAGAAAGGCAAAGAGAAACAGTATATTTGCACCTTTGTTTATATCCGTACATCATAGACTGCAGCGCTGCATTTCCACCCTCGTCCCTGACGTGTGTGTCTGTGTTTGTGTGTCTGTGTTTGTGTGTCTGTGTTTTTGTGTCTGTGTGTGTGAGACGGAGCGGGTGAGGAAAAGCCAGGGAGCAGAAGTGTAGTTAATTTGATCTCCTCCTCCTCTGTCTCTGTCATGCTCTCGCAGCATGTGTGGGGAAAAGGTGGAGCGCTTCAGTGATGCTTCAGTTCCACTCCCCTTCATCCTCAGCGCCAAGGTCACTGCAGCTCAGCCCTTTGGGCTCGAGAGTCGAGGATCCATTGTCCGGCTCGTCAGGGCCCGTCTTTATGTCTCCTATAATCAAAGCTGTGAGAATATCCAGTCAAGCACATTTGTTGTTACATGAACACAATGGGCTTTGTGGAAGAACCACTATGTTCCCGAGAGGCCCACACAAGTAAATGAACAAAATTAGTTGTATTCATCAGTTTCCTCATACGTGGCATTTTTTCCCCCTCTTGGGTAAGAACAAGATGTATGAGTTCTATATATCATTTGACTTATTTGAGGAATTTAATGTGTTTGTGTGGTTTTCTCTGGGTTTCGTTCATAGTCCAACAACAGCAGATTGACGTTAGGTTAATCAAAGAGTCTAAACTGAAGATGGCCACGTGTGAATGGTTGTTTGTCAACCGTAAAAATCAAACCAGATGAAAACGATTTGGTTCTCTTTGGCGGTTGAACATATGTAATTTGTTTTGCTACCATGTACAGCATGAAGAAATTCCTTTGAGCCACGTGGAGATAAGGAGGAACATCTGCACTTCTCCATAGCGAGCCGATGGATTTATTATCAGCAATTACGTCCCGTTAAATAAAAAAATCGCAGCCGGGACGTCAGACATGTCGCCCAAAGCTGGGGAATTTCACACCCAGTAAGCTATCTCAGATTCTCCATCGCTGAGCCTGAACAGTTTTACATTAAATCTACAGGAGGTGAATACGGTTACCTGAGTCTATTTTGTATTTAGTGCTGAGCTCCATCTTTTGAATCTCTGGTGGGAGGAAGTTGTGTGGATAATGTTGAACTGTAATAGCTCAGGGCAGCGGTTTTGTGGGAAGGTTTATTCCTCCTCTCAGTGATTCCCAGTCATTGTCGTCCTTAGTACAGTGCAAGTGTTGCTCCAGTTAGATTCTAACTAGATTCTCCAGTTAGTGGTTTAATTTACTTTCGTTATGGAAACAGAAATTCTGTTATATGTTAAAGACAAGTTGCCTCAGCGGTGGTTTCTATCTTTTAGACTTCTGTCAATTGCTAATCCACGTTAAATCTCCCGGGATTTATTACATCCATGCATGAAACACTCTTAATCTCAGAGTTATTATTTCATTTGTAATCCAGTCTTTTGAAATGGGGCTTTAGCAAAAGAAAAAGTTTATCACTGATCGCATACTGAGGGACTCCATTGTGTCTAGTCCCAATTATGTGAGTAAGAACAGTATAAAAGACAGTCTTTCCTTCTCGGTGTCAGCAAAAAGAGGAAATATCACTGAGGCCAGGGCTGTTTTGCCTCATCTCAATCTGCCTGCTTAAGTCATTGTTCTTCTGCTGGTGGAAATGAGAGTCAGATCAGTGTGTCTGGGTCTGTAAAGTTTCTGAGAGCAAAATGAGTCACAGTTAAAAAATGTAAGAATCTGGGCTGCACAGTGTCCGTTATGCTGTTGATGCCAGAGATAAAAATGTAAAAATAAAAATATCCTCTGTGTTCTGGATTAGTAGATAACAGCTCCTCAACTAGCACCCGGGATTAGAAAACGTATCTGCTCACTCCTCAAGACGAATAACCTTCGAAAAGTAAGAAAGGGAAGAACAGTGCTTCCTTTGAAAAGTCAAACTTTCATTCTGCTGCAGACAGCAAATCCTAAACAAGCTGAACTTCAAACACGGAATGCTTCTTAAGGCCAAACCACCGGCAGAGACGAGTGGCATTTCGTGAGATCTTGAAAAGATTTGAGCTATTTACGGATTTAGCATGCAAGAGAAGGTGTAGAGGCTTAGACGCCTGCTATCAGGACGAGTGAAGGACTGAGAGGCCGGGTTTTAAACTCAAACTAAAACAGAAAAACTGCTGATGCAGAAGAAGAGCGTGAGGTAGAAGGGGGGAGATGTTGGAATTAAAAGGGGTGAGAAGGCAGAGGGCAGGTTTCAAATTAGATACAACCTCCCCTGAAAGCCTTTGAGACATTTTCCGGGGGAAGCTCTGGAACATTGTCCTCTTCAGTCCCAGACAGGCAGACAGAGGAAGACAGATGCCTGCTTGCTTTTCGTGGTTGTAAGACTGAAGGAAAAGGACAGGGAAGTGACGAGACAGCCATGGAACGAGAAACACATCTTTGATATCGACCCCCCTGCTGTGTGTCATTAAAGAGAGCTCCCCCGAAAGCCACTGTGTAATTCTGATACTGAGGAAAGGATAACGTTTTAAGGGGAAAGAGGAAGAGAGAAATCTGTGGGAACCTTCCTGGGTCCTCTCTGCTTCTCGTAAATGAGACTCAACAGAGGTCCCAGGACCTGGTGCACTGTAACACACAGACAGCACACTGTGTACAGCCCGAGTGACAACCGGCTTCACAAACAGGACCAGTGTCAGGCTCAGCTCTGCCTGCCTGCTGAGGATCATAACAATGTTATGGATTATTTGATGGTCCACCGCCCCGCCGATGCAGCAAGATTTATCCCAGTGGTTAAAATGACCAGTCTGACGGATGGGTTCGATGTCAATGTGTTTGTGTGAGAGAGGGAGAGAGAATGATAGAGAGGGAGAGAGGGAGCAGGATACCTCAGTCTGTAGGTAATTAATGGGAAACACTGGGTCTTCCTTGATTATCAGAACTTGCATATTGTAATTTTGACTTCTGACCTATGAAGGCAGACATGAGGAATGAGTTAAGGAAATCAATTGTGATGACATTAACATAAGAACAGAGCATTAGTTGAAATCACAAGTGGATCATTAGTAAAACTAAATCATTGTTCTGAGATGATGATTTTTGTAATTTTTCTTGCCGGAGCAATTAAGAAGTCGTTATCTGTACATGACCTTTTAGCTTCTATGGCTACATTGTTCCCAGGACTGTTATCAACTCTGATCCAGAGCCAATCAGAATTTCACCAACATCCTGTAAATTTCCACTTGTAGCTGCATAGGTGTGATTTATGTTTTTCTTTTTTATCTTTTTGTGAGTCTTTAAATGTCAGAAAATAATGGACTCTGAAATTTGTCCATGAGTCACAGTTTATCCAGCAAACGCTCCAGAACCCAAGGATATCCAACTTTCTGTTTAAAAGCTAAACAAATCCTCATATTTGATTTAAGTGTCTGACCTTTTTTTTCGTTTCACTGTTGTACATCAGACAAATCCCTGCCTATGCAAAAACATCTTTACTCATAACTTACTGAATGACTTCTGCATAACATGAAATAATCACAATTAACCCCTTGTGGACGAATGTCGTGAATTTGCCTCATTCTGGTCTTAATGCCGCCGAAATGACGATTGTGCCTGATGGTGCAAATACTACACATACCAAGGAAGGTATTGGAAGCACTCTACCGCCATCTAGTTGTCGGAGTGGAAAATACATACTAGCCCCTTGGGACTGTGCAGCAAAGTTATTATTATTTTGAGGTATTAAGCTGTTTTTGAAATACTGTGATGATGGAACAGCAATGATTGAACAGAAACATATGTTGTTATTAAATTTCAAGCAAAAGCGCCATCAATCTACATTTAACAAATTTAGTGGAAAATTTGTTAAATTAAGGTTATGCCCCATTATGCCTAATGTCGCTTATTTGCCTCATACCTTAATTTTATATCTACTGTATATGCTATATTGAAATTAACAATCTCCAATTAATTTAGAATCTGCATGAAAGCCAAAAACACAAATAATTAAGAATTGTAAATTAATTCAGGCATTAAGGGGTTAAATCCCTTCCCAGTTTTACACAATGCCCTGAGACAACAGTGTACATGTAAACATACTGGGTTCATGGCAGGAAACTGGTCAGTGTACTGAACGTCTCTTTGAGTGGGCACGTCAGAGACCCTTCTCATTTATCTCCCAGCTGCAGGCACCGGCCATGCGGTGACTACTAGGGACGGACGTGGACAGAGGCTCTGGGGCGTGAGTGACTGTTAAAGGTAGATTGAATGGTGCCAGTGGATGTGGGAGTTTGACAGAATGCCGGAGCTGTAAGTGGAGCTGAAGCTGAAACAAATGGTGTGGAGTCACGTCGCCGACTGTACCGACTGATGTATGGTGTTCTGTCAGGATGCACACAAACAAACAGGAGTGTGGGTCCTCAATCTTTTCTGTCTCGCTGTCTTCACCACTACGTCAACAAAATTGACGTTTTGTCCGTCTCTATCCGTTGACAACACGTAGGAGTGGGTCCCTCCATGTGGGATGTGTTACACTACAGTATGTTGTGACTGTAATAATTAGCAGCTCGATATCTAAGTTACTGTTTAAAGAAACAGATGTGAATGTGGGAGCCATTAGTGATGCCCACAGCGCTCATTAGCTGAGCCTCCTCCAGGTCAAGAGGCTCTAACAGACACACGTGTGCTCAGTGAGCGAGCAATCAGCGATGGAAAAACACAGCCACAGTTCAGCTGCAAGGTCAAACCTGCCCACTCGGAGAACTGCTACTGCAGCAGAAGCTCAAAAGATGATTTGTGGCAGAGCATGAATAAATTAAATCGTTCTCTCCCACTCGGAAATATCGATTTTATGAATCCACTTGTTTATTTTTAGGGATTTTTCCCATTACCTTTGTACAATGCAGTGAAAACAAACCAATGTATCTCTTATTTTATATCGAAGATGGCTTATGTTCGTCTCTCCCATGTATCAATTGGTTCAGTAAGTCTTAATCAAGGATAAGGACCCAATTTACCACCTTGTACCTGTCCACACAAAGTATAAAAAGTAAATACATTATATTTGTACCTACAATATATACATTTTATTAATGTTAAACAATATTATCTGATTTCCATCATTTACATTTTCATGAGAATTGGCTTAGAGTTAATTTTGGAATCTCATCCTCTTGCCATATAACCAGTTACCTTGGTTATCTATAGAGCAATTAAAGGATACGACATCAATAAAATCGTTTCTCTATTGATAACTCGGTTTATCTGTCATCTTTTAAATCTGACAAGTTCATATGAGGAAGTGATTGGCCAGGTAGCAATGGGTAGAGATATAACCAATAAAAGAAATATCTAAAACCATATTTTAAATGCTAATTTATGTTGTTTTTAAGTTTAAGTTTGTTCTTTATTCCTCTGATAAAAGTCTCACAATTCCCTTCCATTGTGCATTCAAGTCAGCCACTATGAACTGAACCCTGTTTGTGCATGAACAACTTTTGTAATACACAAAATATTATGCAAATGAATGTCCCTGTTGTCCCTGTGAATAACAGACACAGGGAGGCTTTTATGTTTAGACAGATGTGTCAGGGACTGAAGAAAGAACGTGTTACAACTTGATTTTCTTAATTTATCTCACACACAAGATAAAAATAGAAGCTGGAGCTCGGACAAATTGGGCAGCGAATCAACAAATCCAAGTCTGTATCAAACGTGTGAGCTGACAAGAGAACACAAAAGGAACAAATACACAATGCAATGTACCGCTAATCACAATATTCTACCTTCCCTTATGACAAACACAAAGAATGAAGTTGAATCGTAGAGCAATTATACACTGGGATTCTCCTGTGGGTGCATTTCTTTGTACGTGTGCAAACAGGCGTGTGCAGTTGCATGTTCATGTCAGTAAGACACTTAGCAGCAAAATGCACGAAGAGGATCAGCCAGTGACACAAGGTAAAACATAAACCTGCCTTCCAGTGTGAGAAAGACCTAAACTCCAGGTACATGTCACAGCTTATCACTGTCTGTGCACATGTTCAGTTATTGTAATGTCCCTTTATTCTCATAAATAAGCAATTCAATATAAGAATAATACATAAATGCAGAAAACAACCTTTTTCTTAACCAGCTGGTATCACAGAATGGGTTAACCATTGCTGTCTACTACTGAATGAGCCTAAACCCACTAGCATGTATTTCTCAACTTTTACTAAGTGTTGAGTCGCATATAATTGTACAAAGATTAGATGTTGTCAAAAAAATCGATTACCTTTGGATGATGAGGGATTCAAATTGCTCCTTTAAAACCCAAATTAATTTCAGATTCATAGGGAATTGCTTGTCAAGCAAGGCAGCCAGAATGTACACGAATGCTATTATCATATAGAACCTAACGCAATGCACCTATTGTAAGTCGCTTTGGATAAAAAAAATTGACCGGGAGTGTGGTGTATAGGGCTCGAAAAGGCACATGATCTCCTTTCACTTTTTCGCTTTGCCCTGTGAAACCTTCTGTAAAATGAGCGGATCAAGGTAACGAAAAGTGGACAATGAGTGCCGAGTGTTTAAGACGAAGTCCAATCGAACGCTGTATGCCTGATATGCCGAGAAACTGTCGCAGTTTTCAAGGAGTACAACATCAGCCGTCACTTTGCTACGAAGCATGCTAACTACTCTAGCAAGCAGTCAACACAAGAACGGGCGGCTACGGCTCAGAGGTTGGCGGCTAATTTACAGACTCAGCAACATGTTTTTCACCGACAAAATGCGATTCAACAGTCAACTACCAAGGCAAGTTTTTTGGTGGCATTCAAAATAGCAAAGGCTAGCAAGCCTTTCTCCGAAGGCGGGTTTTGTTAAATTGCCTTGCAAATAAATGCTTTGCTACTTGTTAAAGGCCAAATCCTTTCATGTAATGATTTTTCCATGTCATTTATATTAGTTCACAAAAGCACTCCATCCATCTGAGTCAAAAAGTTTGCCCATCCCTGAGCTAGACGGTGATGAGCACTCACTCTGCAGATATTTCTGAGGACATTTCCACGTGCAATTTCCAGGTTTCTTTTTGGAGGATTTGTTTAAACAAGATGTTTTTATTCGAACAAAGACTCAGTTCTGCCCAAATCTGGAAAAACCAGGTCAATCATCATCACTACCATCTGACATCGGCTGCCTCACCCACAGAAAAGCATTTTGGGTCATCGCATTAGAACGGTTAGTGTGATATATGTGTTCAGTGATTTAGCATGGCCCTCGAAGGATGTTATAAAAGAAATTCAAATGGGCCTTGATAGAAAAAGGTTCCTCACCCCTGTTTTAAAAGCTTTTGTATTATTCAGAGAGCTGTCAGAGACAGAGGGAGACACAGAGAGCCGTGGACCTGCTCAGCTGCTGAGCCGAGTTTAGAACAGTTCAGCGTCTCTCTGTCCGTCTCAATGATCTAGCAGCACACGTGTCCCTCAGCACTTGTCTGGTGTATTTGTGTCGTCAATACTCAATACTGCGTCTATGAATAAAAGAGCCGAGGCCGTCTGAAGACTCAAACCACAGACGATGCCAAATGGTCCTTCAACAAATTTCAGATCTGGGAAAGTGTCAATTTAAGTTTTCATCCATTTGTCAATATCGTTTTTTTTACACATCACACACTAATCTGAAAAGATTAAGTCCATCCTCCATGTCCTTGAAGAAGCTGCACTTATCCTCAGATTAGACCAGTGAGCCGAACGCAAGCAGCCTTTTTCACACATCCTAAAATACACGAGCAGCCTCCACAGAGCCGACCTCTCCTGTTCATGGTCTGTTAGTGCTGAGTTGGCATATCTCTAAGCTCTCCATCCTTGTCTCTGCTTTTGAGTTTACACGCTTACCCCTGTGCTGTCATTTCTCTGCTCGGCCTGATGGGGAAACACAAGTTTAGCTTCCATCTACGATCGTCCTCTCCCCGGCTCGTGTCCGTCAAAACCACCTGAGCAGACAAACACATACGTACTCAAATGGACTGACTTATCCTGCCTGAGCGACTTCCCATCACCCCAGAGGAACTTCATACACGGGTATTGACTTCCTCGGGGCTGCCTCCTCTCCCCGTTTTAGTAATTGAATTGTTTGATCTCCAACGGGGGCTTTGAGCTTGTGTGAAGAAAGAGCCCCTCGCCTCCTCCTCCCCGGCACTGCGGGTATTTGAAGTGTGAACCCGGCGCCGGCGCTCACCAGACGGGAGGAAGCTGTTTGGAAAAGGGCCAGGGCACCGGTGCTAACCCGGGGGTGACATCTCAGCACCGGCGTGATGTGTGGGGGCGGCCGTGAAGCCGAGATGGGGTCGCTCTGTTATCGAGGCGAGGGTTTGAATTGAAACAGCAAAGGGAGAGAGAGAGAGGAGGGAGCCGGTCGGGCCGAAAGGAAGCTGAGGATGATGCATTGGTTTATGAGAGGAGGACAAATGAAAGAGATGACTCCATGAATGATGCATGGCTTTCTCTCTTCATTATATTCTGCCCGGCAATTTGATTATGCAGGTAAACATACAGCGGCTGTATAACTGAGTGATGAAAATAGGCTATAGAGAGAGAGAGAGGACAGAGAAGAGAGAGAGATGAAGGGAGGTGGGTGTGTTGCTTTATGTTTGAAAACAGATTGGAAGATGGGATTGCCTTTGTAAGGGGATAAGAGAAGAGTGTTTTTTTTTGGGGGGGGGGGGTTGTGTGTGAGCCTCAGGGCGGAGGTTTGAAACCCTGAAAAGTTGTCATTGTTGCCGCTGTCAGCACGTTTCCATGCTTCACCCTCTTGCACTCTCTCAGAAGGAAATGAAAAGGGCTTTTATGTTGTCAAGAAAAGTGCACGGCCTCCGAGCCCCTCCGGTGTCGCTCTGCCGTCCGTGTCACAGGTTCGATGCCGTGTTGATGTGAGAGGGCAGCGGGAGTGAAGAGGGACTTGTGAGTAAGAGCCGAGGAGCGGCAGCCTCTCCGTCTGCAGATCTTTGGATTCTATCAGCGTCAAAGTTAGTGAGGACAGACATAAGTCATGTCCAGAGTGAGGGAGCCGAGAACTGTGTGTTTGTGCGTGCGTGTGCGTGCGTGTGCGTGTGCGTGTGTGCGTCTGTGTGGTGTCTCTCTCTGTTCCCTCTGTTCTCTCCCACCTCCCGAGTCTGTTGTCGGTTATTGGTGATGTATCTTTTGCGGCTCTCAGTAATAAAGCCATTAATCACATTCCCTGTTCGCCACGTTGCACTCGCTGCAAGATGTCTCACTCTGTCTGTCCCAGGACGCCACAGTCGAGGCAGCTCGCTGGAGCGGAACGGAAGACGTCCCGGCCTTCTGGATAGTGTGTGTCTGTGTGTGTGTGTGTGTTCATTATGTGAGACAATATTAATCTACTGTTCACACATGGAACTCATTCAGGGTTTTGACCTTGACCAACACTCAGTATTTCACCTTAATCTGAATCTTTCAATAGTCTTATCATAATTGAGTCCATCTGCTAATTGAGAATTGAGTTGTGGTTTTAAGTTTTTTTCGCTTCACCTGTATGTATTTTTTTCTAGTTGCTATCGAGGACAGTTACTAACCTTATGTTTTGCGATGATTTTAAAGAAATAAAGTATTTAATTAGTTTATAAAATGTCACATTAAAGCTGACCACAGCCTTTTGTCAGCAATAAAACGTCCAAATATTCAAGAGGCTGTTAATGGCAGAACATTTTATTGATCAATTAAAATAAAAGAGTTCGAGCTGATTTATGAATTTTTTAATGTGAATTGAATGATGAATGGTTCTGGGTTTTAAAAAAGGTTGAAATATGAGCGTTTTGCATAGAGAAGAAAAAGAGAAGTGAGAAATCAAAGGGGCAGTGAACCAGGGTTGTTGCCACAGTGTTACATGATGTGTGTCTCGGAGCGCTAGGGCCCATTTCTTTCTGTTCAATAGATCAAACAGTTAGTGTCTTTTATTAAAAAAATATAACCCAGAGATTAATCAATAATACAAATGATTTACTGCAACTCTGAAAGTAATGATTCGTTAAACGAGGGAAGGAGACTTGATATCCACGTTTGAGGGGATGTGACAACGTTAGACCTTCATCAGGACAGAGACTCAAGGACACACACATGGAAATGCAGCAGGAATATACTTTGCTCTTATGGGGGGGGGCAGCCTGTGGAAGTTAGAAAGGGAAACGCCAGGTGCTTCGCAGTACACTTCAATCCCCATACTAACTAATGTGCTCTTATTTAGCCATCAATCCCCTTTAGCTAAAGTCAGCGGGTTTCCACGGCTCCATGGTCATACATAAGCAATGAGAGCTCGTCGATCATCTCACATTATGGTCCATTGAGGAGATGGCTGACGGTGACAGGAGTGTGGATGACGAAGCAGAGTGGTTCCTCTCATGAGATTTCACTGGCTGCTCCCACACCAGGCCTCATGCTGGGAGCTTACATCTACTGAAGCTATTGGGACGGATATTATTACTGTGATTAAAGGGGTTTTCACTGTGTGTGTGTGTGTGTCTTTGAAATGGTTTCCTGGAGACGGCTGCTGTAGTGGGATGTACAGTGCCTTGCATAAGTATTCACCCCCTTTGGACTTTTCTACATTTTGTCATGGGATAACCACAGATTAAAATGTATTTCATTGTGAGTTTATGTAATGGACCAACACAAAATAGTGCATCATTTGGAAGTGGGGGGAAATATTACATGGATTTCACAATTATTTACAAATAAAAATCTGAAAAGTGTTGAGTGCATATGTATACACCCCCTTTACTGTGAAACCCCTAACAAAGATCTGGTGCGACCAATTACATTCACAAGTCACATTTGCAAGTCACATAATTAGTAAATAGGGTCCACCTGTCTGCAATTTAATCTCAGTATAAATACACCTGTTCTGTGACGGACTCAGAGTTTGTTGGAGATCATTACTGAACAAACAGCATCATGAAGACCAAGGAGCTCACCAAACAGGTCAGGGATAAAGTTGTGGAGAAATATGAAGCAGGGTTAGGTTATAAAAAAATATCCAGAGCTTTGAACATCTCTCTGAGCACCATAAAATCCATCATAAGAAAATGGAAAGAATATGGCACAACCGCAAACCTACCAAGAGGAGGCCGTCCACCCAAACTGAAGAGTCGGACAAGGAGAAAATGAATCAGAGAAGCAACCAGGAGGCCCATGGTTACTCTGGAGGAGTTGCAGAGATCCACAGCTGAGGTGGGAGAATCTGTCCACAGGACAACTATTAGTCGTCTACTCCACAAATCTGGCCTTTATGGAAGAGTGGCAAGAAGAAAGCCATTGTTGAAAGGGATCAATAAAAAATCCCGTTTGGAGTTTGCCAGAAGCCATGTGGGAGACACAGCAAACATGTGGAAGAAGGTGCTCTGGTCAGATGAGACCAAAATTGAACTTTTTGGCCTCAATGCAAAACGCTATGTGTGGCGAAAACCCAACACTGCCCATCACCCTGAGCACACCATCCCAACAGTGAAACATGGTGGTGGTAGCATCATGCTGTGGGGATGCTTCTCTTCAGCAGGTACAGGGAAACTGGTCAGAATAGAGGGAAAGATGGATGGAGCCAAATACAGGGAAATCCTTGAAGAAAATCTGATGCAGTCTGCAAAAGACTTGAGACTGGGGCGGAGGTTCATCTTCCAGCAGGACAATGACCCTAAACATACAGCCAGACCTACAAAGGAATGGTTTGGATTAAAGAATGTTAATGTCTTAAAATGGCCCAGTCAAAGCCCAGACCTCAATCCAATAGAGAATCTATGGCAAGACTTGAAGATTGCGGTTCACAGACGGTCTCCATCCAATCTGACTGAGCTTCATCTTTTTTGCCAAGAAGAATGGACAAACCTTTCCATCTCTAGATGTGCAAAGCTGGTAGAGACATACCCCAAAAGACTTGCAGCTGTAATTGCAGCGAAAGAGGGTTCTACCAAGTATTGACACAGGGGGGTGAATACTTATGCACCCAACAGATGTCAACTTTTTTGTTCTCATTATTGTTTGTGTCACAATAAAATTTATTTTGCACCTCCAAAGTACTATGCATGTTTTGTTGATCAAACGGGAAAAAGTTTATTTAAGTCTATTTGAATTCCAGTTAGTAACAGTACATAATGGGAAAAAGTCCAAGGGGGGTGAATACTTATGCAAGGCACTGTATCACTGAGGGGATTAAGAGGAGCCCACGGTGGAAGGTGGTAGTCTCACTGTGGACAGATTGTCACAGATTGTCACAGCGAACACAGTCCTGGGAACACAGGTGTGTGGCTGTGATCAAGGTGAAGAGTGACCTTCGAGGTGGATGTGGTCGAAGCTCGGTCCCTGAGCGCTCACGTGTCGGAGTGTAAACATGTTCACGGCCGGTTTAATCCTGTCTCCCGTTGGAAGATGGTCTTTAATAGAGCCCGACTGATTTATCTGTTGGCTGATACAAATTGGCCAGAATGAGCCTTAAAGGGATAGTTCACCCAAAAATGATAATTCACTCATTATCTACTCACCAGTATGCTGATGGAGGTGGGGGGTGAAGTGTTTGAGGCTGGTAAACACTTTCAGGAGCTTCAGGGGTAAACAGCGTTGCAGCCAAATCCAATACAAATGGTGTTATCCAAGTTTTTAGCCTAAATAGTCTTTTGTATTATCTTTATTCATCGTTTTAAGGTTTTTATAACAATAATTCAGGACTTATTGGTAAATGTCAGCCGACATATCAGAATAATTTCTCCCTTATTGCGGTAACGGCAGCAGCTCCCAAAGAGATCCCACCGGTGAGGCTCTACTCTTTATTTGTTGAGTTGTCATCCAGAATCTCTCCCTGACTTCTGACCCCTGGTCTGTTGCCACCTCCTCAACTCAATTTGACCAGTTTATTCAGAGGATGAACAACAGCTTTACACACTGGTGGTCTCTATTTATCAGTGAATTGTAAAAGTCCCACATGAAGAATAGGTTCGCGGCGGTGAGGAGGAGATAGCTCTGAAACCAAAAGGTAATAAAGTTTCTGAATGTGCAGCCCCGGCTCCGCCGAACGCGAGGTTATTCCAAAGTAATAGAAATGTGAAAGCTTTCCAGAATCTCATTTATCTTTGTTCCGTTCACTTAAGCATGTGCAGCGTATTGATCAAGGAGTGCTGTCTTTGCAGAATTTCTATGCGTGCTTTAATGAAACACTCATCCCTGCTCTTCCCGCCTGCCTTCCTCTCCTTTTTTTTTCTATCCATTATATCATCCTCACTGCGTTCAATCTCTGTCGGCCGCTGTGGCTCCTCTGTTTCCAGATGCAGACTCTGTGGCATCTTCCCATTCTCCAGCATCACACACACACACACACAGACACACAGCAATAACACACAGTTCCTTCCTCTAGCTCTTTTTCTTCTGCCTCTCGTGTTTGCTTTTTCTTTAATTCCTCCCCCAGCTTCTCTATTCAGTGTGTATTTATCTAACTGTAAACTACCCGATAACAACTTCTGAATACAAGCTTGTTTTCTTTCTCTCTTTGCTTTGTCCAGATTTGGACTTCCGGTACTTCTGGAAGTGGAGTGCGTTCGAGGACTACCTGCTCTTCTGCTTCGGCTTCACGGTGCTGTGTGCGGTGGTCACCCTGCTGCTGCTCGACTCCCCGGTGTTCGTGGAGGCGCTGGGCTCCCTGGCTGTGATGTTCGAGGCCATGCTGGGCCTCCCGCAGCTCCTGCAAAACGTCCACAACGGCTCCACCAAAGGCATGAGGTACGGTGTCCTCCGAGGTCAAACTGAGCTCCACAGAAAGCTCGTAACTCTCTGCACGCATACCGGCGCTCGCTACTCCCACGCTGACTTCATGAGTGCACAGTGAACCACATGCAGCGTGCGATCATTAACCTGGAAGTGCAAGTAAATTACATTCTTATGAACAAATTATGCTAATAAATATGCTAATCAGATAATTTATAATCATTAGAAGCTATATAAAACTGCAGGCCAAAGATTAGATAAACCCAAAGGCCTAAACAGCTATTTAATTGTCAAGGGTAAACGCATTACCAGTGATGAACACTTTTGAAATGCACAAATAATGCAAATAAGTAGAAAAAGTGAGTGAGAGAAGGTGATGATGATTCTGTTATATTATTATTTATGTGAGCGTCTAACGTCAGTTAAAAGAATCAACAGACAACCTTCCTATAACTGCCGTCTGTAGTTATTATCACATGCAGCATTTTAAGGTACTTCGTGTGGTTTGAATCCCCGTTTAAATTCAAGGTCACCCTGACGGCAGAGAGGGAGCCGAGGGTGATGGAGCCGGGCCAGCGAAGTGGTTAGCCGGCGTTATGGAGGCTATTTGTGTGGAGATTATTGCAGAGTGTGCAAAGGTCAGTGAGCACACTGCCTGGCCTCTCAGGTGGAGGACTGTGAGGTCAATTACTCCCCTAATGGCACAGAACTTCATACTAATTATCATCATTACTTCCTCATTATGCCTCTTGTCTGTCATCAGTGCAAAAAAAACATGCATACAATGTGTGTGTGTGTGAGTGTGTGTGTTTGTGTGTGTGCAGTGGTTGTTACATGCTCTGCTGGTCACCTGTCCTTTATAAAAAGTCCATAGAAACAAAACAAAATGTCACAGCTTTTCTCTCTCAGACAACTATTTCTTGTTTGTTGACAGCAGGTTGTTTAGAAAGTGAACATTCAAAACCAGACGTGTGTTACGGTTTAGGTTAGGACTGATGTCATTTGGAGACATTCATTCTCCCTGTGGTTGTGGAACTGGTTTTGCTTTGCATATATCGACTCATAATGGTTTTCTTACGTCGATGCCCAATGACCAGATGTATTTCATCATATGGCTGCAACAAACAATTACTGTCATCAGTGATTAATCTGCTGATTCTGTTCTCAATTAATCAGGAAATAATCGGGGTCATTAAAAAATCAGAGGATGATGAAAAAAATCCCCATCACAGTTTACTACTACTAAACTGGGGGGGGGGGGGGGGGGATTATGAAGGTATCTGAGCCAAGGAGCGGATCCAGGACTCATAGCTCTTTATTTAACTTTGCAAGATTGTGTGTTTCTTTGCCATTTCCACTGATTTCCCAGGGAATCATTCATGGGCCTTGATGAAAACAGACATATGGGCACATTTAGGGAAGTGATATGTGAGCAGCTTGGTGCAGCTTGATTGAATTTAAGGAGACTTTTGGTCCTTGGCAGACGTATTTGCTCTATGGTTTAGTTTTTCTCCACTTACTCTCTGCGTTGTGTTTGTATCTGATGATTCCTCAAAGCATGAGAACACCAAGGAAATCATGGAAAATGCAAGGAGTAAAAAAAAAAAAAGAGAAGGGCCTTGATTTATGATGGTGCTGTTTGGTGTAAATAAGTAAGTAAGTAAAGTTTATTTAGTAGAACACCTTCCCCAGAGCAAGGCCACTAAGTGCTTCACTAAAAGTTAAATAAAAAACATACTTTTATGGGAGGAAATGAGAATCTGCAACAGAGATACTGAACAAGTATGAAGCACAACAATGTCAAAGGCACAATCACCTTTTTCTTTTAGACGTGCACTTGGGCTGGGGGGGGGGGGGGGGGGGGCTGGAAGGATAATGCCCAGAATTATGTGCATGTCACAAGGGATTGATTTCCTTTTGGAGAATCCTTTTCTCTGCAGAAAACTGGCCGAGGTGTCATCTGCTGTTTCCATTCTCTAGTATATCTGTCGCTCTGCATGTCCTCTCTGGATTAACTGTCTATAAATCTACTGTATATTGAACCTCATGACTACAAATCCAGTTCAGTCTTTAAATAAAGCAGCAGTAGAGGATATAATCTTTGAATGGCAAGACGTACGTTCTCAGTAATATGGCCCATTTCACACGGAGCGTCCTCAGGGAGCACATCTGGGCCTGCACCCCCTTTCAGCGCCCGTTCAGCTCGGAGTGAATATCGTGGCAGAGATTAAAGACGCAATAACACTACATTAGGCTCCTCAGATGACTGATGAAGAAGGAGGATCATCGGTTCTCTAAACTCAGATCTATGGTGAAGTCCCTGGACGGTCATTAACGCCAAAATATTATATCGGCATCCAAAAATAACACCGATTTTAGAAAGTACGTCACGGCACTGAACCAGATCAACACTGCAAATTAAACCCTGAATATTTGTCCAACCTCACTATTGATCTCAGAGGCCTAATTGGACAAATGACCCTGCCGCCTGGAAACGGCACATTCAGCACTTTAGCTCCCTGGTGTAGTCGACCGCGTCTCAGATCTTCTGACCCTCGTCACGTATCTAACGTCTCTCTCCCTTGTTCGTTTAAGCGCGGACAAAATGTTCCCCGAGAAACAATGACCGTTGGCATTTCGGCTCATGTTGTCCCATGTGAAGCAGCGAGTGTCAAATTCCCACGAGTCCGATTACTGAGGCGCAGAGGTGAGCGCATGGATCCGTTTAATGGAGGGCGGCTCACCTTTTCCAGATTAGCAAATAATAGTGACACAGGGGGAGACACACACACATGCAGAGAATTATGAGTATGTGGTCACTACGGACTCTTTGCATGTGTGCATGTGTGTCTCCACCCCTTCACACTCATTGCTACTCCGGGGGAATCGAGGAAGGGACCGGGTGGCGATGGAAAGACGCAATAAACGAGTCGCTGAGATCCAGTGAGAGGCAGAACCAGATAGGGAGAAGAAAACTGAAAGACAGAAAGGTTTTCATTGCAAAGGAAATGTAAAGTCGTGGACAGGGAGCGATCATGCTTTGATTCAGCTGCCGTTTGTTTACTGGTGCGTTCACGGTGCTTTCACACAGTGGCCCAGTTCATCTAGTTCTGGAGTGAATGCTGTCATTCGGATTTTGGTGACGATTTATACGAATGTGGGTCCCAATCATATGTGATTACCGTTGAGTTCTATTAGATTAACTCAATCCATGTGCTGACTTTAGAAACTGTCGAGGAAGCTGAATGAAAAAGTAGATAATTATGCCAAGTGCTTGGTAGCGATGGTAACACACCAGCAGGTCAGTAAATCGAGAGGAGGAAGTTTCCCTGATGCATTGAATTAAAATAAAGGTTTTTACAACTGTGATGTGTTGAGCTTGTGTTCCTCCATGTGTTCTGGCTCATTAAAAATAAGAGACGCCCACACAGTCTTACCTTTAACCACCGTGTCACTGCACAACAGGTTGGAGCATAGAATCGAATTGAGCGGCCAGCAGGGGGCGACACTACTTGTTTGCAAAAAATAAGTCAGTTTCTATCGAGTTCAATGGGAATAGATTCTTTTTCTCACTTGATTTGCAAAGAGCAAAATGCAACACTGGGCTCGAAACAGCAGTTCGATAGGTGACGTTAAGGTGGGGGGTGAGCAAAATGTCACCAGTTTGATTCCCTTTACCAGCATTATAAGGTGGGTGGGTAAACGGAAAGACCTCAGTCTGTCCCTCCCCTGTTTCAGACTATGTCGGATCTCCTGATATGTCGGATCTCCCCCCCCCCCCCCCTCCGCTGCCTGGGGAGCCCGCCGGTTACTCTCTCCCCTCTCATTAAACTTTATCAGTTTTTGCCTCCTCTCCTGTTCCCCTCTCCCTTCTCTGCACACAAGCTGCCAACTTTCCACAATGTCACAGTGACAGTGGACGGGGACACTGACAGGGTCGGTCTGTCTGTCTGTCGCTGTCACGTCCGTCTGTCTGTTGGTCTGTGACTGACAGGAGAGTGTTGTGGCTCTGCTTCCCGTCTCAAGCGGGAGTCGACTCTGCTGACAGGTCGTCTGCTTTTCTTTTTTCTGTCTGTCTCAGTTTAATTTACACTTCTTTACCATTAGATTGTGAGAGTGGAACCAGTGTTTGTGCGTCTCAGCTGTGTCTAAGTTTTGTAAAGTTCTAACTTGACAAAACTGGGGCTGGAGAGGAACCAAATAAAAAAAGACACAAGTTACTTTCATACTTTTTCAAAATGTCTATACTTAACTAATCCTAAATTGCAGGGACTGAGACCCGGATGTGTGATGGGTAAACTGTTGTTTTTTTTTTTGACCCACCTCAACCACTAAAATCCAGTCTCCCTCACATGAAGACTTCCCAACCTCCAGCTCTCGTCCTCATTACCACCACCACCAGTCCCTCGGCTCTGGGGGATTGTCCTTCCAGGGTCGAAGCCCCAAAGTCTGTTCCCTTGTTCACAATAAGATAACTTCATTTATTCTCTTTTCTTCATTCTCTCTTTTTGATTTTAAATATGTGCATATATGTATAAACGAGTGGGGATTCATTTGGAGCTTGTAAACAAGCCACATTTTGTAGTGTTTTTAAGGGTGTAGTTACACGATCAAAGCCTTTATGGTGCAAGTCCCTGCAGGAGCTCTCACTGCTCAATTAGTGTCCAGGGGGAAGACGAGAGGAGATGTTTTCAGACCTCACAGTTTCTTTGTTTCTCTGTTTATACAGTTCCTGGTGGGGATTTGGAGAAGAGCAATTTGGGCTGTTGTTGCAGTCTTTAGTCTTGTGACTGTACAGTGAATGGAATTCTTATCCGTGGAGTAAACAAGTTGTAATGTTAGGATCGATCAAAAGCAGAGCTCGGAGACCAGATGTTCAAAAAGCACTTTTATTTTTGTAAACTTGGGTTGGAGTAATTTTGAGAATCAAAGTAAGGTGAGACGATAAAGCAGAGCAGGAAACTGGGGTGTGGGCCAGGCCTTACAGTGCAGCAGGGCAGGATGAGGAGGCAGAGTAATGGACCAAAGGAACGAGGCATGAAGAAGGGAGCACAGAACATGATGGAGCCAAGGCACAGACAAAAACAAGATCAGGCAGAGGTCAAGCAAAAGCAGAAACTTGACTGAACAATGTGGTGGAGAGTCGGCAGTAGAACCAGCTACCAGTCTGCAGGTGGATTGTCAGCAGGAGGGAGTTGGATGAACCAACACTTTGAGACGACAACTTAACTATTTAAAGCCCAAAACACTGGTTACACTGGTAACACTGGTTACAGCCAGCCCCATCATATTCTTCAGAAACCCAAAGACTGGTGCAATAGTGAAAAGCATAATCTTTTCAGTCTCGTCCTGGTTCCTCTGCTCCCAGTTTGTCTCGTTGGACACTCGCACCCTTATTTCTTGTCCCGGTTGAGGTTGAAACATTTTGACATCAACAGCCCAAAGTCGAAAATCAACCATCAGCCACATTTCTTGATGAATCAGAGCTGGAGAGGAACCAAGAGAAATAACATAAAAGCTGCTGAAGCTGGGGCAGCACTGCAGATCTAAACTTTATATCATTGTTGTGTTGTATCAGTTTGGTTCTGGACTTAAAGCTGATTAAAAACAAGAGAGGAAAACATCACAAAGTACCATCACAGCAGTGGTGGTGTTCATATATTTTGACAGGAAGTAATCTGCCGGTGAGTTTGCTGCGAGCAGGGCCACTGATGTTTCCAGCTGAGGAAGATCAAGTGAAAGAAACATGAGCTCCATGTTCAAGGGGAGATTTCCATCACATTGTCAGATGTATTTTTGAGTGATTTCACTCTTTTCTGATGAAATCCTGCTCGCTCGATAGGAAACTCACACTTGTTTCCTACAATTCTCCAAGTTTGGGTGTTTTCATGCAGATCTAGATCACGACGCAGACACAAACCCAACCGCCGAGCACTTTGTTAGGAGAGAGGGGCTCCCTGCTTCGAAACGCCTTCAGCTCTTCACACCATCGTCTGGAACTTTCCTGTTCGATGTTGACATGTTTTCTTTACACCATTTTTGCATCATTTGTCAGCTGCATATTCATACATGCATTTATACTTTCACAACCAGCTTCCTAATAAAATAAGTGTAATACTTTGACATTAAATCAAATACAGGCAAATATACTTTATGTTGCCTTTTAGACGATCGTCGGTCTTGTGTGACGTCAGACAACAGCTTCTCCATGAAGTCGAGGTCGATTGATCTGCCCCAAGTTCACACATCAGAGCTGTTGACTTTGAGTGGTGTTGAATCGTTGTTGTTTTTTTCTAGTTGGTGTTCAGAAAATCTTGAGTTACCTAAAATGGAGCAGAAGTATTCCATTCTTAGTCTCGATGCACCTGATTGGTCACTGATCAGGAAGCTGGGGCGGAGCTAGGGAGAGGACAGGGACAGAGGTGCTAACACAGCAGCAGGAACACGTCCAGCTGTTGCACTGTTGACCCCAACATCTGCTCAGGAGAAATCCAGATGAATCAGACCAGGCTGTGTTCTTACAGTGTTTAACTGCAGCGTCAGGTTTCTGTTCTGCTGTCAGGAGTGAAGAACCTGATGGTCTTCGGCTGCTGTAGCTCATCCGTCCCAAGGTTCCAGAATGTGTGTGAACTATGGATTACTTGCTTCTGCCATTTATCTGATTCAGTACGTGCTTAAATACTTATTTGATGTGAAACTTCTGCATTTTTTTTGTCGTTCTATTCACAACTTCCTTATTGTGCTCTGTGCACTTTCTAAAATAAATATTGTTCTGTTATTGACATATCTTCTTGAGGAAGACTTTGTTGACTATGTTTGATTTTATTTCCTTTGAGCAGTTTCAGGTGTGGTTTTTGTGTCAGCAACACAGCTATGACAAATAGACCGGAGCTTTAGATTACATAAGTTTATGAACGTAATGAATATACTGCAAAATGTCATCACAACAGGCCATCTCATCTATTCGGGCTTGTTTACATTTTATAAGGAAAATGTTTCTGTAATATCCTGAGGCAAACTGTGCGGTACTCCTTCTTCTCCCCACCCTCTGCCTCATTTTGTGAAGTGTAATCCATCCTCTTTTTTTTCTGGCAGGTTGGGAACTTTTCCGTGTGTTTGCCTGTGTGCAATCGATCAGCATGCATAATTCATAGTTAGTGGGTTAAGAGCAGCTCCACTTCGCTCTCGCTGGGCCCTTTGATTTTTCGTCTCTCTATCGGCCCCTTCTCAGGGAGCGCTGCAGCCCTGCCGCTAAATCACCGAACAGACACACACACACACACACTCCCTCCTGTGTGGGCGCACACTTGTACACACATGCATAAAGCGGCATACATGCCTGCTGAAGACGAGATGTAAGAGGTGATTGAAGCTCTTTGAAGCTTTGAGCCCCGGCTGCTTGAGTGCGTCTCTTTCCATAGAGCTTTGCATTAGAATTATCAAGCAATTATGAAGACTCTCAAACCCCCTCTGGAGACTCTTTAAGTCACGCAATATGTGATTCCCCACTTTAAGCTAAAAGCCTGCACTGGGTTTAATTTGTGTTCAGCTGCATATTTACCTCCATTGGTGGAAAATGTTCAGTGTCTGCAGAGATACAATGGAAAACTTTGGTTGTGGAAAATAAGGTCTTCATGCGACTAACCAGTGCATCAGTGTGTCTCAGTCCTACATGGAGAAGTAGTTTATTCCAGTGAGTTCAGTGTTGTTCACTTTACTTCACAGTGTTTCTGTTTTCTCTACTTTCACATTTGTGTTTCAAATGGCTGCTTTGTTGCACAATAGGAGGAAGTAGAGGCACGTTGTCCATCTTTATATTCAAATGCAGTGGAGACATGACAGCCTGCCAGAAACCTTCAACCCTCAGGTAGCTTTCTATCCGTCCATCCATCCCTTCATCCATCCCACGCAACAAAGGATCCTGGTACCACAACATAACGGGCAGAGGTAAAAAAAAGAAGGTAGAGACGGCTGCGGATGAGGCTTTAGAAGCATGTCGAAGGGGGGGGGGGGGGGGGAGAACTAATGGAGGAATAGAAACAGAGAAGCTGAGGATGTGAGGAATGAGAACAGATAAACCTGCAGCAATGGACAATTTGCTGAGAGATCAAAAGATGTGAGAAAGACAGACTGGAGGAAACCTAGATGCTGTTCTAATGAAGAACATCAGGCAGCAGCTCTAATAGGTATCCTGCTGGCCCTCTGATCCCTGGAACCCAGCTGAGATACTGGTCTACTTTAGAAAGCTGTGGATCTGGACTAGAGTTTAACGATGAAAATCTATTTCTGTGTTGTCCGCTGTCACTACTGATCATTACACTACTGAAATTGATATATCAGTTTGTTCTGTAGTCATTTTCTGTCTGTCTTATTGCTCCATCATTGCTAAGATTGGATTTGTTTGGATCTGCCTGCCTCGCTGGTCGTCCATTAGTCTCAGGAAGCTGTTTGTTCTAGTTGCATATGTAAGATTCTGGTTTCACAATTGAATCCATTCTTCCATGTTTCTGTGTGATTTTGTGAAATTGTCCAACTCCAATATTATGCCTGACTAAAGCAACATGCTTTTATCTGCTGATGGCATTAGTAGATTAAAGCTCTGGTGCTATAATAAGCTCTGCTATAACAAAAAGTTGACTTTTAATTCCTTCTAAATGTATTCAACGAATTAACTAATCGTAGAACTTCTGTAACATTCAGTTTTATAAAGTCACTCAGCCCTGTTTTCTGTGGTTCTGTTCCACTTGTCCTCTCCAGCCGCTCAGAAGCAGCTAATAGCCGGCCTGACAGCACTCGCTCAATCCACAGCACAATTACCAAGTGGCCCACATACGGCACAGTCATCCCACCGTGCAATCAAACCTCCCCCCCGCTCTCATTCTCCATCGCTCTCTCCTTGTCCTATGGTTGGCTTCGTTTCTCACCCCTCTCCACATTTATCCCCGTCCACCTAGCCAGGCCGACGTCGTCATCCATCTCTCGTCATTCTCCTCCAACTTCCGTCCTCTTCTCATCCATCTCCGAGCTCCCCCATCTCCCTCTCCAGCCCTAAAGGGCCCCGTTCACTATTTAACCCTTTCCTCTCTCATCTCTTTCCACTTAGCTCGGATGAAGGTGTCAGGTCAGTAGTGATCAATGAGAGGTGTGTCCGGGCTGAGCTGAGAGTGAGTCAGCGTGAGTGCATGTGTGTGCATGAGTGTGTTTGTGTGTGAGTGTGTGTTTGTTCTGGTTTTAAAATGAAGCAAATGCACAATTTCACGGTTTGCATTTTCCGTCTCTCTCTCTCTCTCTCTCTCTCTCTCTCTCTCTCTCTCTCTCTCTCTCGCTCTCTCTCTGTGTGTTTTTGTGCAATTTAAAGCAAAAGGTCACACGTGCTGGTTGATGGATACGTGTGTGCGCATCTGTGTGTGTGTGTGTGTGTGTGTGTGTGTGTGTGTGTGTGTGTGTGTGTGTGTGTGTGTGTGTGTGTGTGTGTGTGTGTGTGTGTGTGTGTGTGTGTGTGTGTGTGTGTGTGTGTGTGTGTGTGTGTGTGTGTGTGTGTGTGTGTGTGAGCCGGTCGCTCAGTCAGGATTCTCAATCAATACCGTAATCACTCCTTCCCCCTGTGGACACTGGAGGCTTCCCTCAGGCCCAAGTTCAGTTGTTTGTTCTGTGTCTTTCATCAGCTGTCCACCGAGTCACGAGTCACGAGTACTGACGTCTCTGACAGACGGAGCTTCATGAGACTAGAATGACAAACAACAGACGGTAAAATGAGGAAATGGCGTGTTTGTTTGTTTGTGTGTGTGTTTGTGAGTCTGTGTCCATTCCTCTGCTTCTTCACAGATGACCTGCCCTCCTTAATTACAATGAAAATGACTCATCTGCATTAATGGTGTTTGAAGTCTCTTGAGAAAAGAAATTAGCCAAAGGGGGAGCGGAGGGTTTGGGAGGGTTGAGGGAGGGCGAGTGATGGGAGAGGGAAACATAAGCATAGAGGCTACCAGAGAAAGAAAGAGGCAGAGAGGAGGGGGGGGGGGGGGGTGATGGTCTCTTGAAGGTCAGAGGGCTGCAGAAGGACAGAGGAGCCATTGTTCAGTGTGATACTAAAAGTGTGAGGTGTAAAAAGGTCTGTCACAGCTCCAGGCTACTTCTGTTCCTTTTTCATTGTGATATTCCCTCTGCATGTTTAAGCAGACAAGTCGGCCATCTTCAATCAAGTGATCCTCGTATTAAAGTTAAATATGACTTCGGACTTTTTCCTCTTAAAAAGCTGAAATATCTCCAGAGCGCTGTCACTGCCCTACACCAGGTTGTACTTGGTGTAAAACAAACCCATATTTCATACTGTGCCTTTAGCCTAGCCTTTAGCTTAGTCTTTAGCTTAGTCTTTAGCTTAGTCTTAAAACATAACCTTTTCCAGTCTGACTGTCGTAAATTGCTGCTGTAGGTCATAAAGACGCAGCAATATTAAAATAAGACAGTTTCATAACCAGTTAAATTCTCCTTGTTGAGGCTTTAAATTAAGGATCTGAGTAATTCATCCATTATTGCTAATCTTTGAGATTTTTTCAAAGTATATCATTAGTATACATAGGTTAGCCTTACCATTTCCAGCGGTAGTAAGGAATCCAAAATATGTCTTCACATTATTCCTTGGTGTTTATTCAGTCACCAAACTATGTTTTTCCATTCAGCATAAATTGTACTAAGTTGTATTTCAGCATTATATCTGTAATTTGAGATCAGTTGAATATTACATTTTCCAAATTTTGAAATGGTAGTTGATTTGGTATTTTATATATTCCATTATTTCAAATGTATGAAACTGAAGGATTTGTTCCTCACTCTGCTGTAAAATGATTTACCATTTGACATCATGGTGGTTCCAAGCAGCAGAAGAAGTCACGATGACTGTGTGACAGAGGCAATGAGAGCAAAGATGACAGATGAAACTGAGTAAAGAAGAAAATGGCGGGTGAGAGGAGGAAGATGAGCAGAGAGATAAAACAAGACATGTCAAGTGTAATGATGAGAAATCTGAGGGGGGGGGGGAAATACTTCAGTGGAACAAAAAAGCAAGTATTTCCCCCGAGGATCACTGGCAGCTTAGAGAGGGGGGGGGGGGGGGACACTTATTTTTTGAGCTGTTCAATCAAAACCTGGAGTGTTTACCCTGAACGTTTAAATTGTTCGGGGAGGTTTAGAGGGGGAGCCGGGGGGGGGGGGAGCCGGGGGGTAAATAGGTGGTTCATTTTTTGAATCTCATATTCAGGCGTCACCTGTTGAAGCATTGCAGTGAAATACTACATCAACGTTAACCCTGTGAATCGTGACTTTTCATGCTGACATACCGTCACTGCTTCGTCCATCACAGATCAACCTTGGTCCGCTTCACCATTTCCATTCCTGCCATCAATGGTGCTCATTATTACCTTCACCAAGGACGTTATGTTTTTATCAGCATTTCTGTTTGCGAGTCAGCAGGATTACTCAAAAAATACTGCATGAAATTTTGTGGAGAGATGGGATATGACCCAAGGGAGAAACTCATTAAATATATGAATTAGATCTGGGTAAATAGGCAGATTCAGGTAAGCTTCTGGTTGTTTTATGAGCAAAATGTTTGATTTGCAAGAGGAAGAAAGTGTTATTTTCAATATAAAAAAATTACATTGCTTTGTACAAATATGGGACGATGGTGTGGACGTTTGTGCTGGACTACTAACAAGGCCTTTCAGGAGCTGTTGGGAAAGAGGCGCACTCTTTACCCTGGACCCATTTCAGTCAGACAACTCTAAAACTTAAAAAGTTTATTTCAGCAGGAGCAGAACAGAATATATAGAAAGACTTTTTTGTCATTGTGTGATTATACAACACAATTTATAGTTCCATTTCATAAGGTGCAGAGGAAACTATTCAAATGTATAGAAAGACACAAGATAAAACATATTTCCTACAGATTGCACCAGACACAAACACATAAAAAGTAGGATTACCACGCCACCAGATATTATTACATCGATATATATGAGTATATAAGTTTATCCCATGCACTGTAAAAGCCTACAGTCTGATGCTGGGCTGGTGGAGGGGCTGATTCAACAAGCAGCAGTACAGACACAGGGCAGACGAGGCATTTACAAGAAAAAGAAGGGATTGGGATTCTTTGCAGCTTATATACATGAGGGTGTAGGTGACTGTGTATATGATGGAGGATTGTGGAGAGCGATGTCACCTGATTGGAGCAGCACAGCTCGAGTCCCTGAACTGTAGCTCACGTGCATCGGAAAGTGAAAAACTGGAGAGATTCTCCTTTAATGAGTGAACTCACGAGTGCAGACATGTCTCGATATGAAAGTGTTCAAATCCTCAGCCTGACTGTCCCAACTTTCACTTTTTACACACACTGAAGCCGTCCTTCCCAGTCAAAGTTTCCAGTCTGCAGCAGTCGGGGCTGTTCATTAGAATTCCATACCACGCGCTGTGCAAAGATTTGGTACGATTTCAAATATAATGAATATTAATGTCCTAATTTCTATGCCAGGGCCGGATTGTTTGCCACTAATGTTTCGGTTCGGGGGCCCGGAGGGAACCCGGGGGAGAGTTGGGAGTTTGACGTGACACCGCGAGGAGAGCTGAAGGATAGTGCAGGACATTCGTCCCTGAAGTCATTAGGCTGCCTCTAACCCAGAATGCACTCATCATCCATGTCTGTCCCGAAGAGGTCTCTCGCTCGGTCTCTGGTGGATTCGTCCTCTCAGCTCTGTCGCTCTCACAGCACGCCGGATAAATGCCGTCCTCTGCTCCCTCTTTGTCTCCGTCCGTCCCCTTTCCTCCCCCCCTCTGACCGACCGGTGCAGTGCTGACGGATGGCCGCGCTCCGTCCCCAGGCCCAGTCAGCTGTAATAAAAAGAATAAACCCATATCACATTCATACCTGTGGGACCTCGCCCTCCAGAGAATAAAAGAGTGGGTGGAGTAGGAGTGAGGGGGCAGAAACTGTGAAAGAGATAAAGAAACACGGCAGTAAACGAGATGACAGCAGAGAATAGGAGAGGAGACAATGGACAGAAAGTGAAGAATGGTGCAGGCGATGTAGTGAGTGATAACTGGAGGAGAACAATAAGCAGCGATACAAGGTGAAACGTGTCTCTTCTGTTCTCCACCTGCTTCTTTCTGTGAATTTTTCAGACGGCTCCTCGAGGGCTTTGTATCGGCCACAGACTTCTGTTTTCTTCAGGGTCACGGTCTTTTCAGTTTAGACCATAATCATTCCTGTGAATTGATTTTTCTCTGCTCCATATTTTCCACGTTTGGACCTTCTCATCTCACCCTTGGCCAGAAAGGTAACTCCTCCTTTACGATAGACCTTATTAACTCTATCCCCCCCCCCCCCCCCCGTTGTGTTTTCTTCCTCCAGTGTGAAGATGGTGCTGCTGTGGACGGCGGGCGACGTCTTCAAGACCGCCTACTTCGTGCTGAGCGAAAGCCCTTCTCAGTTCTGGGTGTGCAGCTCGGTCCAGATCCTGATCGATGCGGCCATCCTCCTCCAGGTGCCCTTCTACACCCAGGACACACGGGTCAAGCTCGGCTGAGCCCACGTGTTTCTCTGGGCTTTTTAAAAAAACAACCGGAACTGAAAGAGGAGAAGCAGAGTGCCAGAACATGGTGGAAAAACCAAAGTCCATGTGTAGATTAGTTTTGGAAGTCAGGCTTTTAGTAAAATATTTTCTCTAGTATCATGCAGAACCAACCAAAGAACCATTAAATCAACAAGATTTTTTTAAGTCACTTTTCTGCAGCCCTGCACTGGAATCTACTGCTGATGAGCCTCCTGATTCCCACTCCACACCTCTCCGATGGTCCTCATGATATATTGTGTGTGTTTGTGTGTTTGTGTGTGTCTATGTGCCAGCGTGTTGGCTTGCTTAGTTGTGCGTCTGCACCCACGATTGATTTTTGCTGTTGGCATCCAGCACCAAGCCAAGGCCACAGAACGAACAGCAGGCCACGGTGACTTCTGAAGATGGGTCGTCCATCTGTGGTACGACTCTGCTCACGTGGTTTGACTCACAAAGCACCGCACGTCTGTTTCCAAAGAACACGTGAGGACGCCGCCATGTTTTCACTTTACCTCACAAAATCCTTTGCAGACGCCAAATAACATGTCAGACATGTTTCTTTATAAAAGATATGAAAATGTTACTGAATATATTGTTATATAAAAGGAAAATTACATATTTCTTTAATGTTTATTTTTGTCTAGAAAAGTCTGGAGTACCCTTTATCCCAATATCTCAAAAATAACTTTAAACCCTATTTTATCGGTATCATCAAACAATAATCATTTACTTAACCTTGTTATCTTTTGGGAACACTACCAGAGCTCCCAATACACACATGGAAGAGTGTGAAACTGGAGATTGGCAAATGTAAATAAGTGAATATTTTAAAGACTTAGTAATTAAGGACTATATAAAGCGGACAAAGATCAGCACCTGATTACTGATTGGTTTATTGATTATTTTTAGCCTGCGCCCGATTCCAACCAGAATACCCCCCCCCCCCCCCCCCCCCTTTCTGACCGCTCAGGTACTTTGCACACACTCCCTCACTTGAGACCATTTACTTTCTCTTCCATGGCACGTGATGCTCCTCCTGCTGGTGCCATTTAAAGTATTGATCAGATTAAAAGCATCTTCATTAACCCGGAAATATTAACATATATTAACTTCCGTAACTAATTAACTAATTAAAAATCTTCAATCATCCATATTAACTTCCTTAAATTGCAAATACTTTATTCAGAGGATCCGTTCAAAACACTAATTTAACCATGTAGCCTGGAGGAGTGTTGAGTCTCCTTCACCTGTTTCTCAACGGCTTCTTCTAACAAGAGAAAAAGCTCTGCAGGATCAAACACACCAGCAGCTGATCTGCAGTCAGTGCAGGTTTCTCTCCCCTCAGCGGGATTTAATTAAATAATAATGCTCCCTGCCTATAAAGTCTTTCTGTCACCTTGCAACTCACTGACTCATGTCCATCAGTTAATCTATACCACTTCACTACAAAGTGCCCATATAATGCCTGTCAGGGTTATTTGTCTTTTTATTTTGTGTTTTTTCCTGCATGTAAAATGTGCTAGAGAACAAGGACACAGTCAATTGCAGAGGAATTTCTTTTCTCCCACAGAAAACTCTGCTCTTGAAGTGCCTGCAACTCTTTGTGTGAAGCTGAGACAGGTTTTTCATAAATGTGCTGGATGAGACACAACGTGGACTTTGAACATTAAAGCATATAAATTCATTCTTATTCTCACAAACTAGTTATCAGGACTTTAAATGTCACCTTCAGAAACCAGTGTGCCTCAGCCATAGATATAGATGGGATTTAGAAATATCCTTAGTCTGATCTGACTTTTATTAATTGAAAATAATGGATTATTGACAATATTCTGATCCTTATTTAGGTTTTTAATTGTCACTGAGTGTATTAAAGGGATAGTTTGACATGAGGCATTCCACTCAGGTCTATACAGGAAATATGAAGCTATGGGCAACAGACGCTTCACCACAAAAACAAGGGTTAAATGCCAGATTATAGATCACGGTAAAATCACAATGGTTTTATTTTCACACTATGAAATCAAACAAAAAAGATATATCATGTCAATTTGTAAACTTCAGTGCCGATGGATTATACTTCTATAAAAACTTCTATTCAGACCCGAGAGTGTTATTGATCTCCTCCATTACATTTCAAGTTTTGTTATCAATCTCTGTAACGTCACAAACCAAAGTAGAATCATTTAACTCTGAAAAAAAGAAGAAGCGCTCCCTCTGTTTTCTTTTGTCACAGAAAACTTAATCAGGGTTAATGTTGCAAAATCTTGGGATTATGCTTTAATGGGAGCTCGTGGACCTCGGGTCATGTGCCACATTATGCACGAGTCTTTACAATCTTCTCTACAGGTGCTGTAATGTCTAATATATTGTGCATCAGTCAAAATGATATTCATAAATCCACTTCATGTGTGTGTGTCTGTGTGTATATATGCAAAGACTCATGCATTCTTCAGTTTCAATTACATCTGTTCGCTCGTATTGTGAGCCGTGTGAATCTTATCGCCTCTGCCCTGCATGCACATCACAGCTGTACTGCAGCTGCATTACTCCTGTTCTCTATATGCTCTTATCACTTCATCCAGATGTGTATCTTTATATTGTTTTCCCTCCGGCAGAGGCTCCGAATAGAAACAGCAGTTTAATATCTGTTCTCCCTGTGGCCTGCTCCTCTCGTGGGCAGTAGGAGAAATTAACACACACACACACACACACAGACACACACACACACACACAGACACACACACAGACATTGAGATCATCCCTCAACCAAATTCTCATTATGGTAAACATACCTTTCGCCTCACTGCTACATCATGAGAGCAAGTGGGTGATTTGTCTTCTCTGAGGAGGCCGAGGGGATGAGACTGTTGCTTCCTACTCATGCAAGACACATTTGCATATTTCACAAATATCTTTAAATCATTTTTCAGTAAACATCAACAAACGGAAGCCTTTTAGGAATTGATGTGAATTTCAGTTACTGTATTAATGTGTGCTGATGTTTATTCAGGTGGTTTATTTTGTAATTATTTTATTTTCATTACTTTAAAATGTCAAAACAACCTCAGACGGCTCAGTTTTATGTTCTGTTACTCGACAGCATCATGGTCACATTAAAATGTTAAATAAAAAAACAATGACAGTTCACACGAGACTGTACATGAATGAATGTGAAATATTTATCATGTCATTTTCCCAAATATAAACTATTTATATTCCAGCATGTGGTCTTGTGTTACAAGCATCTGTCTGTCTGTCGGTTCCTGGGTCCCTCCCTCCCTGCTCTGTGTGAGTGGGTAAATTAGTGTTTTTTGAGTGTGTGTGTGTGTGTGTGTGTTGTATGGTCATGTAGAATCTGTGTGTGGATATGTATGTCTATGTGTGTGGGTGTGGGTGTGGGTGTGAGAAAAGGCCAAGTAAGGATATGCTGCTTTTTATATTTATGATATATAACAGTGACGAGGACATGGAAACAGCCAAATCCACCAAAGCTAAACTCATGGCTATCAATAACTGAACCCATTTGAAGTGAGTACATATATCAATCAGAGATCACACAAATAATTAAATATGATTTATCTTAAAGATAGAATCTGTAATATCCAAAACAACGTCATATTTAATCCAACACACAGACAGATCTTTCCCCCGGCCCAATAATCCCAATGTCCCCTGTCCGACCTCCCCCTGCCCTCTGTTTGTACCCCGTCATGCCTCTCGGTTGACTCTATTATTTATATGTTTTTTAGCTGAACTCAAACTCATAAAGAAAATCTCATCAGATATGAGTCTGCTGCTGGATTTACACACACAATCTGTCCTGAAACCTCACGTGAACCTGCCGAGTGTGAGCCAGGAGAATCAGCCCTAAATCCCATTCTGATAAAAACACCTGCATATAAATCTCTTCTATACACCAGCTCCCACAGCTTGAAGTGTAGTGTGTGTGTGTGTGTGTGTGTGTGTGTGTGTGTGTGTGTGTGTGTGTGTGTGTGTGTGTGTGTGTGTGTGTGTGTGTGTGTGTGTGTAGTATGTGTGTGTGTGTGTGTGTAGTATGTGTAGTGTGTGTGTCGGCTTCCAGGAAAAACCTTTGAAATCTCCTGTTTCAGAGGATCTACAGAACGAACCAGTACACCAAGTAAATCACAGAAAACACAGAGGTTGATTTAGGACTGTGTCTTCTGCCAGATGTGGAGACTGATGAGTGCGGGTTAATTAACATGTGTATTCCCTCAAAACTTTAATCCCCTCTGGGTAATGCATCACACACATACACACACACACACACACACACGTGCACACGAGCATGACAAGGTTGCAGCACTGCAGCGTGGATAGTAAAATATTAAAGTGGGTACAGTAGATAATGGGAGGCTCAACATGGTTAATAGATGAGTCGGACAAGGACGGACTGGGCTGCACCTGTTGGCGCCTTCACTCTACTTATCTCCTGACCTGGCTTTCACATCCATTAGTAATAAGCTCTGGTTGGAGGCCGGCCGGAGCCTCACCGTGTAGCCGCCTGACGCTAATATGTCTTACGTCCTGAAGTCTGTGTGGTTGTTGTCACTCGTCTCTTCTGCTAACAGTGACACATGAGTTTGCTTACCTTGAATTTAAGACGTATCGTTCGTGATGGAGTCGTCTGGTAGCCCGACACCGTCAGCGGTGGTGCACCCATCCATCAGCGGATCCTCTGACACGTCCGTCTTTACGGTGGCGTCTTTTAATGATGGATGAAGGCGGCTAAAATAGTCCACCTGTCCTCTAGGTCTGCGATGTGCTGCACTCAACCCCCGTGCTGCTCCATTTATTAATGATGGTGTGGCGTCACGCTGCGAACGGCAGGAATGTGCACTTTTCATCTCTCAGTCAAGTTTTGCCGAACTTTAATTCCTGAGCGAAGCAGTTTGAGTCAGGTGCGCGGTGCAGGGATATTCTGAGCAGATCGGTAAAGCAACAAAACTTCAAACAGCATCGCCGAGCACAGGACGGCTGTGAAAGGGAAGGTGGTTGAAAATTCACTTTGCATCACTCCGCTCTTTGAAATGTCTTCTTTGCATCATTTGATTTAGTTGCTGAACCAATAGAAGAGTCAATATATGTAAGAAAACCAGATTCTCAGATCTTAAGGGACCTAAATGGTGACGTCATACTTTCCCATTATGTATCACTACTGGAAGCTGATGAAAAGCTTCAAGAAACTAAACTATATATAAACTATAACTGAGGGTGTTTTGCTAACTTTTTTATGTCCATCAGTCCATCGTCCTTCCACCCGTCACGTTTCTTGTGAGCACGATATCTCAAGAAAACCTTGAAGTTCTTCAATTGGGTACAAACTTTTAATTGGACTCAAGGATTAACTGATTAGATTTGAGTGGTCAAAGGTCACGGTGACCTCTTATGAGTCTGGAATAAGAAATGATGGAGACTGAAACTGCACTGGTTGGTGTAGGCGTCCAGCAGCAGGAGAGTAAATCTAGATTATTGCTAATTAAGTTTTGAATATTTAACCTGACAAAGAAATAAAAAAGATAAGAAGCTTTAATTTATACATAGAAACTCAAAATGATGTATTTAGAGGATCCAGCTCGAACCCTTTCTCCAAAACTTAGCTCAGCAAACTTAATGGCTTCTTTCCCAAACCCCTTTATCCCGTATTTGCATAACCTTGTCAATCACAATCAACCATAACATCTGCACCCAGATGTGTGTGTCTTCTCATTGATCCTTTAAGGGCAACGTGGAGAATGGACTAGATCCGTCTCTGCTACTTTCCTGCTCTTTGTTTTTTCAGCACCTCATTCATCACACCAGACACACGGCCATCCATTATACTTGCATGTTAAATAAAAGGCCAAAAGAGTCAAAAGACAGAAAGAAAGAAGGAGGGAGCGATCAAACTCACTTCACTTTTGAGGAATCTATGCTCGTGAGAGAAACTTGTCCTGTATCTTCTTACTAAGACGAATAAAAGACTTTTCATCGCTCGTTTTGAAAGGAAAGAGCATCTGAGAATTGACCTTTGACCTCCTCTGTAGTCAAGAATTGACAGGGTGGATCGAAGGAGAGAGAAAGTTCTGGTAACAGAAGAAAAAACAAAACATCGTGTTTGGAAATTCATCAGGCAGATGGTTTTTAACCCTCACTGAGGTTCCACAGCCTCGCAGGCATGTGCTAGAGAAAGGAGAAAACCGGAGAGGAGACAGGGCAGACGTAGCCAAGTGGAAAACAACAGACAGAACTCTGCTGCACAGATTCAAACAGAATGTGTCGGGGTCACAGACTGGTTGAAAGGGTTAAGAATGAAAAGCACAAGACAAAAGGAAAAGATGTAAGGCACCGGAGGGAAAGTGCAATTCAAACTGTCTGCTTTTGGGAAATGTAGCGTAGCCAGATGGCTGTGAGCTGAGAACAGTCTCATCTTTGGTCCCCCGGTCCAGGACAGGCAGTCCCCGTCCCCGTCCCCCCCTCAGGCATGACAGGCCTGGCACAGCGGGACAGGATCAAACCCTCGAGATGGATGAGTTTTCGTGGAGGTCACAGAGAACAGAGAAGTGCAGCGAGGAAGAGAAGGACGAAGAAGTCTGAGGTAACAAAGTGGAACAGGGACTCAGGTGTCTGTCAACAAGTTATTGCATGTGGATCATGTGTGGTTGAAAGTGGTTGGATTGGTTTGTGTCAGCTGGTTTTAGACCTGTGTCTCTCTCCTACTGTCAGTCCTCAGATATACTGTATTTTAATTTCAGCCTGATTCTCATTACAGCTGTTCCTCTTTTGCAGTTTCTGTTGTTGGCAATAGAACAAGTAATTAAATGTGACCAAGACACGACCCTTTAAGACCATGGGGCAATACTGGCGACTGTCCGAAAAAAGAAACTGCAGCGTGGTCACTCATTCATTCAAGTCAGTGTTTAAAAGACTAATTCTGCTGGGGTCCAACCAAATATGAAGTTCGTAGAGAATTAATTTTAAACACTCTGCACTTTGAAATATTGTCTCTTTCCGCTATATTTCTCTAGAGTAGAAAATATGTGTAAGAATGTACAAAATGTCTGATGTGAAGCTTTCACTTTGCACTTTACTTTTTGCTCAGGTCATAAAGCTTCTCTTTGTCGAGACCTTGTACGTCCATCACAAAGATGATTTGAGTGAGTGATGCGCTGAGGAAAAAGCAAAACTCAGTCAACTTCATATTGATGATTATTTATTTATTTTACTTTCAACCTATATATATAGAGCTGCACTTTAATTTTTCTGCTTCCATCAACAGGATCTGTTTGGGTTCTGGACAGGCGACAAAAGCCAGTTCGACAAGTTTGAGTTTTTTAACTTTTTGAGTTTGTATTTATTTAAATTTAATTTTAAACCAGTATGTCCCTCAGAAAAAAACATATTTTCATCAAGGCCCGACTTTCCACTTGATTTCAGTCAAGCTGCAGCAAATGTTAAACACTTAAAGACATCAGTTGTCGAAATATGCAAGTTTTTTATTTCCTAGGAAAATTGGGGAAATGACACAAAAACACTCATTCCTGATCCAGACCACATCCTCTCACCATGTTCCATGGTCGTCCAGTAGCTATTGTGTGATGCTGCTAACTCACAAACCAACGCAGATGACAACATGACCCTCTTTTAGTTTTCTCCTGATATCAGTTTTTTCTCAGTGCTGCCTCTGTGTGAACAGCGTGAACCAGCCCTGACTCAGGCAGATGGTGCAGAGGCTGCTCACAGCATGAAGAGGATGAGGAGCAGGATGAAGATCAAACAGCCGCAGCACAGATCACAGCGGAGCATCACAGGTCACCTACGACATCACAGACTAAACGTAAAGGATGTGCAGCCGGGTGGATCTCTAAATATAACTCCTGTATCTGCACTGATTCACACACACATGAGTGATCCCACAGTTAAAATGCTGCGGCTGAGTGACTGATGGAGAAACTCACAGGTTTGTCCGAGGCTCTTTTTTTCTTTGGTCTGTGAAACTGAGGAGACGGGAACATTTTTTAATTCTCCTCGAGGATAAACAAGCTTAGCTGCCCTTTCCTCACCAGCCCCCCCCCCCCCCCCGTGGAGCTCACGTCCTCCTCTGCTTACGCTGACATTTTCTCCATCTGAACATCAAGTCCACAGATGGTTTGATCGCTCTTTTCTTTTTTCTTTACATCCTGTTCTCGCTCTGCAGTTTTTCTTTTGGATTCATTAGTTTGGTGAAGGAGAGGCTGTTGATTCTTTTCTCTGCCTGTTAGGAGTTTGTATGACTGCAGGGCACCCATCAGTCTCTGTGTGGGTGTGTGGGTGTGTGCATGCTGTCTGTAATGATGGAGGACGCAGCCGAGCAAGTGTCCTGTTACATGGAGCGAGGACATTAGTTGCCGTTACGGAAGGAAAGCTGAGCGGTAAACTGATAAGCAACGAGGAAGACTCAGCTCAGAGGAAGAGGAAGATGACAGGAGAGGTCTTCACCTGCTAGTACTTCAACTTTCTCTGAATATCCGCTCGGTGCTGCAGGATAATACAGATAAAGGTCAAACAGACTAAATGTGTTTGTCCTTGACTTTGAAAGAGTTTCTTTCCGTGTTTGGATGATTTCACATATCCCTTTAAACAGTGATTTCAGGCTCCTGAACAATAACTAAAGAACTCAGGGAGTCAAATAAAGGTAAAGGACGAGATGTTCTACTGAAAGAAGAACAGAATATAAGGGATTGGATGTTTGAAGGATAGAGCAAAAGCTCAGGGTTAGAGTTCCATTGGTTCGGATATTTCAGGGTATTGCAATCCAGTATTTATATCTTTTTTTTAAACCCTTTAAAAAACGAATTCACTGAACATGATGCAGGGCTCTTGTCTGGTGATGCACGGGGTTGAAGAGATTGTGTTTTAATTGCATTGAAACAATCAATAATCAATAACAATAATAAGCTAGAGTGGCGCTCAGTAGACTGAAAACCTCCACCGAGGTCCAACAGTCTCCTCAAATTGCACAAGACAAGCTGCACTAGATTTAAACAGTCGCAGAAATCAGCCGCTTAAATGAGCCTAATTTAAAAACTCACAAATAAACCAACAAACAAATGGACGAGGGGTGAAAACATAACCTCCTTGGGATTTTGATAATCATATGCAGAACTGCACCCACAATTTTGATGATAATCGAAATTATGTATTGTGTTTTCGGTAATGTTATCAACCCAAATCAATAACCAACGAATTAAAACACATAAAAATGTTAAAATCATATATTGGATTATATTAACATCAGTACTTTAACTGTAACAATGAGTGACTTCATTGTTCATGCTTCTAAAAGCCTTCTTGTTTCTCGTCTCTCTCTTCCTCTCTCTCCCTCTCTCTTCGGATCCCGTCTCCTCAGCTGCAGATGACTCTGAGTCGATGGAACAGAGAGGTGAGCGGTCTGAGAGTTTAATATCCACCTTGTCGCGGCGCCACAGCTGCTCCCCGGTTCAAAAGAATTGCCAGCATTTTATATCGTTTGTCCATATGTTCTCTCTCTGTGTGTGTGTGTTTGTGTGTGTTTGTGTGTGTGTGTGTTAGCAATCTGCTGCCCCCTTTGGCTCATGACTCCTTCATACTGCGGCACTTTGCTGCTCTACCTCCTCAATTCACTACTTGTCATGTAAGGTCACGCATGCAGCATATAAACACATCTACTCACACGGACACACACACACACACACACACACACACACACATCTACACACACACGGACACACCAGCTGTTTTCTCTGCACTAAAACAAAATGCCACTGCAAATGCAGCCAACAGGGAAGCTTCAGTGAAAATCTCAGTGGCATATTTAACATAAATTCCTCTGCCCGTGCACATTAATGGCTATAGGGGTAAAGACTCTCACACAAACACACACATTCAATCCCTCCCTTCCCCGAACAATTAGCTCAGGATTAGATTGAGGTCAAATCCGTTGCTCTCCCAATTTAATCAATTCCAATTCCTTCCCCTCTCAAAACAACTTTCCGTCTCACTGTCTTCTCTGTTTTACGTTTCACTTTGGATTCAAATGAAGCCACGTCTAATTTGGCTCCTAAACCAAACACTTGAACTCCATAGTAGCTTCTCGCACTGTTACTCTTCTCGTGGAAGCCATTTCCTGCTCCCAGGTGAGGTAATTATACTGTCTTTTAATGTGGGAAGAGGTTTTACGAATCGAGGGGGTTGCACGTCCCGCTGAGCACACCGTCAGCCGTCCTGCAGTGGAGGGGGGACGTTAGCAGAAGGGACTGAAGATGACCATCATGAGCGTGATGAAGATGATGATTACACAGGTCATGTGAGCCGAATGTGAGCAGAATGCAGTATTCCACAGTCCATAGCGTTTATGCACCATTACTGACTCTCACAGACGGCTGTTGGGACCGAGGCTCATTTGCATGTTTTAGTGCTGAATTACGTGGAGTATTTCAGGCTTTATATCACATCTCAGAACATGTGGCTGATGGGGATTCAAGCAAAGGTCGTCCGTATGATGTTTGTGCCAAGATCACAACAGTTTCTTCAGTTCTGCTCGTCATTAAATCCATGACAACTGTTCATTACAAGCTTCTTTGTGGTCAACCCACTGAGGTCCTACACATCAATACAGCTGTAACATGTTATTGCACAGCTTATAACAGGCTGTGTGCTAGTGACATTGACGAAGCCTAATCCTCTAAAGTCAATGTGGTCTCTTTCAAAGTGCTTTTAAATGTCAGCACTAAGGCGTTCAGCCTCTAAAGACTAAATTAACTAAACCAAATTAACGACTTGTAGTTCAGACCAATCATTGGGGCCAATTCACCATCTTATGGGCTTACTTGTTCTGTTTGGGGCCATTAGACAAACTACAATAACGTGGAGATGATATATAATTGTGAATGATATCATTTACTTATTAGTACCATTTTGGGGACTTTGCAAAGGTCTGGTCTATCGAGGGTTTCCTTTATGTGTAACCATGACCATCGGTCGCTATCACTCTGCCGCTATCTCTCTATCTGGTGTCTGAGTCGTTTAGGTTGAAGGTAGAAGGACTTATTATTTACAGTAATACTCCGTCTTTTATCTGAATCAACTTGTTTTTTTGTGAACGTGTTTGTTATTGACAACTTAAAAAATAGCAGCAATCAGCATTTTGACGTGTGGGACCAGGAAATAGATCAGAGGCATTATAAACTGACACCACTTGTGCTTTCACTCTAATAACCAGTAAAAGTATTTGAACGTGTACGAGACTGACGTGTTGCTGTAGTGACTGGAGGCTGCTCTGTGTCTGTGTGTGTGTATCACATTACCGTCATAAGTACAAACTCAAACGCTGCCGTAATGAATCATTTCACCAAACCTCACCCCCGACCCTGACTTGTAATAAGCTTGTGTCAACATTGCGTCCTCACCCCTGTTGACCCCCGAACGTCTTTCTGGAAAATCAAACTTGTTCACCTCGTGCTGGAAAGTCTTCACAGTGCAGTGGGTCTGCCGTGTGTGCAGGCACAGATGTTGACAGTGCTCTTGAGAGCCAAGGGCAGCGGTGTCACCCCCAGCTTCACCCTGCAGGAGATAACTGATGGACAGAGACTGTGAGAGGACCGAGGAGGGGAATGAGAAGGGAGGGGAGGAGGAGGAGGAGGAGGATAAGTGAAGAGGAGGAGAGGAAAGGTGAATCTGGCTGTGAAGAAAAACAACTTTTAAGGACACGACAGGGATGAGAGGACGAACAAGACTAGAAACCGAGAAAAAGCCACAAACAGGAAAGTGAAGATATTTACTGTGCAGGCCTGAGCTGTGATAATGGCTTGAATGTTTAACCTTTAACCCCATGATTGTACATCAGATTCCATGTGTATGTCAGCTGTGCAGTCGTAATCCTTTAATCCTGCAGTTTCACACAGATCACACAGTAGTTTACATAGAAGTACATGTGGCTGATTTTAGATTACGGCGCCCGGCTGTCAGTAAATCATTACGCGTCAGTCTGTGATGATTTGATGTGATTTATACTAATTGATGTTTAAGATTATGCCTCATTAGTGCTACTCAAATGACACTTTCTATATTCATGATGCTGATCAATGAGCGACTGCCCAAGTGCAGCTGAGTCCACCAGTGCTTTGTGACTTCAGATGTGGTTTTTGCAGGAACGTCATTTTTTTATGTTTGAGATTCAAGGACGGTCCAGATGCTCAGCGCCCGACCTTGGGTGAGGGGATGGTTAAAACATCTGAGTGTGAAAGAGTCTGAGTGGGCAGGATTATAAAGGCCCTGAAAAAACGCTTGAACAAGCAGCTTCTTTCTATGAGCGATGGAGTGCTGAGCGGTTTTGGTCAGTTCACGTAAAAAAGGGTTTATAAGGTGAATCTATGTCAGATGTTGTGTTTGCAGCTTAATGCATTTCCCCTTGTGGCGAAAACAAACCAAATACCACAGGGTTGAGATTTGCTTTAGAGAGGTTTTTATACTGCAGTAACAGAACATCCTCATGAGCTCAAACACAGATGTTTTTCATGTAAATAAACCCCTTCTTTGTAGAATTAGTGCCGCATCAATGCCTTCATGCTTTTAAACCTAAATTGCCAGTGGTAGGAGAGGAAAATTAACCTTTCGGGCAATTATCTGATAATAACTTGTTTACTGAGACTTATGCAAACAGAATAAATTAAACCAAATCAAACAAACAGGTCAAGTTTACATTTTGAATATGTTTTATAACTCATAACTGCAGAACACTGTACATTGTGCAATGTGGAGAAAAAAGTTGCCTCTTACCTCGCTGCTATTTCAGGAGGTCTAATGGACCAAATCTTCAAATGATCTAATAGTGTTTTTCCACCTCATTAGGTTCCTCTGCTGAGACATGACAGTGACTGGGAAGGTAATCTCACAACCTTCTGTTTGTAAAAGAACATGAGACCTGGAGCAGAGACAAAACAAACCCCTATCAGTTTGGTGGTTGGTGAGTGGGTGGTTTGGTTTGTTTGTTGGTCGTTTGGTTGGTTGGTGTACTGGTCAGTTGGTGAGTGGGTTGGTTGGTAGCTTATTAGTTGAATGGGTTGGTTGGCTGGTTTGTTGGTTGGTTGATTGGTGAGTGGGTTGGTTGGTTGTTTAGTTGATTGATCAGTTGTTGAGCCGGCTAGTTTGTTGGTTGGTTGGTTGGTTTTTTGGTTGGTCCGTTGGTTGGTGTGTGGGTTGGTTGGTTGTTGAGTGGGTTGGTTGGTCGGCTGGTTGGTTGGTCAGTTGGTTGGTGTGTGGGTTGGTTGGTTGTTGAGTGGGTTGGTTGGTCGGCTGGTTGGTTGGTCAGTTGGTTGGTGTGTTGGTTGGTTGGTTGGTGGTCGGCTTGTTGGTTGGTTGGTCAGTCGGTTGGATGGTGTGTTGGTTGGTTGGTTGGCAGGCTGGTTGGTCAGTTGGTTGGTTGGTGTGTTGGTTGGTTGGTTGGTGTGTGGGTTGGTTGGTTGGTGTGTTGGTTGGTTGGTTGGTGTGTTGGTTGGTTGGTTGTTGAGTGGGTTGGTTGGTCGGCTGGTTGGTTGGTCAGTTGGTTGGTGTGTTGGTTGGTTGGTTGGTGGTCGGCTGGTTGGTTGGTTGGTCAGTCGGTTGGATGGTGTGTTGGTTGGTTGGTTGGCAGGCTGGTTGGTCAGTTGGTTGGTTGGTGTGTTGGTTGGTTGGTTGGTGTGTGGGTTGGTTGGTTGGTGTGTTGGTTGGTTGGTTGGTGTGTTGGTTGGTTGGTTGTTGAGTGGGTTGGTTGGTCGGCTGGTTGGTTGGTCAGTTGGTTGATGTGTTGGTTGGTTGGTTGGTGTGTTGGTTGGTCGGCTGGTTGGTTGGTTGGTCAGTTGGTTGGTTGGTCAGTTGGTTGGTGTGTTGGTTGGTCGGCTGGTTGGTTGGTTGGTCAGTTGGTTGGATGGTGTGTTGGTTGGTTGGTTGGTGTGTTGGTTGGTCGCCTGGTTGGTTGGTTGGTCAGTTGGTTGGATGGTGTGTTGGTTGGTTGGTCAGTTGGTTGGTGTGTTGGTTGGTGTGTTGGTTGGTCGGCTGGTTAGTTGGTTGGTCAGTTGGTTGGATGGTGTGTTGGTTGGTTGTCGCATGGGTTGGTTGGTTGGTTTTGCAGCAGGATTATGAAAAACTATTTAACAGATTTCCACAAGACTTGGTGGTAGGATGGGACGTAGGTCTAGAAAGACTCCATTACATTTCTGTGTGGACCTGAACAAGGGGGTGGATCCAGGAAGTTTAACTGATTTTCCTGGGAATAATGCAAGGACCATTAGGAAATAAACATACGTAGGGGACCGATTGACTCTTTGCAATATGGTGCAAAGTCCATGTCTAGCAGATTTAAATGTGGTTTCATAAAGGGACAGTTCGGCCTTGGCGTGCAGATTTTTCATCATGTCCAGCTCTTATATACACACTCTCTTACTTAGCAGTGACAGACAACCGGAAGCAAAATCATGACTAAATTGAGTATCTATTAGCAAGGCCTTGCTCGCCATTGACTGGACCATTATGTTGATTTACAGGGTGAATACAGGAAAGAGGCTTCTGAACAGGATGCTCCTAATGAGTGGAGCAGTGGAAGAACAAGAAGAGTCCTATCCTGGAGATTTTAGAACATAGTACAACATGGAGAATCTCATTATCATCGCTGGCTTTAAAGGGAAAATTAGAGTCACTGTATATCAGCAATCATTCATCCATTTAACAAGATATCCCTTATGGAAAGAATATGATTATATACACAGCTGAGAGGCTTATTACACAGCTCATTGATTTCCAACCAAATAATAGTTATTAGAAATGCAGCTCAAATGGCTGCTTTACATACAATATAGATAAAACATTCCAATTCTACACTTAATCTCATTGCATTTCAATCCCTCTCCCTATCGTTGTACATGAGGTAAAAATTCAGCAATATTCATTTAAAAACTATCATAGATTAGAGTTAAGTCACACAAAATAAACTTTGTCAAGTATGTAAAGCTAGCTGCACCTCAGTCGAGCTGGTGGGTGGTGTATGCTTCAAACTGTTACTGCAGTAACAGAACATCCTCATGAGTTCAAACACAGATGTTTTTCATGTAAATAAACCCTCTTTTGTAGAATTAGTGCCGCATCAATGCCTTCATGCTTTCAAACCTAAATTGCCATTGGTAGGAGAGGAAAATTAACCTTTCGGGCAATTAACTGATAATTACTGAGCCTTATGCAAACAGAATAAATTAAACCAAATCAAACAAACAGGTCAAGTTTACATTTTTAATATGTTTTATAACTTATAAATGCAGAATAATGTACATTGTGCAACGTGGAGCTGAGGTGCCTCTTATCTCGCTGCTATTTCAGGAGGTCTAATGGACCAAATTTTCAAATGATCTAATAGTGTTTTTTCCACCTCATTAGGTTCCTCTGCTGAGACATGACAGTGACTGGGAAGGTAATCTCACAACCTTCTGTTTGTAAAAGAACATGGGACCTGGAGCAGAGACAAAGCAAACCCCTATCAGTTTGGTGGTTGGTGGGTTGGTGGTTTGGTTTGTTTGTTGGTCGTTTGGTTGGTTGGTTGGTTGACTGGTCAGTTGGTGAGTGGGTTGGTTGGTAGCTTATTAGTTGAATGGGTTGGTTGGCTGGTTTGTTGGTTGGTTGATTGGTGAGTGGGTTGGTTGGTTGTTTAGTTGATTGATCAGTTGTTGAGACGGTTAGTTTGTTGGTTGGTTGGTTGGTTTTTTGGTTGGTCCGTTGGTTGGTGTGTGGGTTGGTTGGTTGGTTGGCAGGTTGGTTGGTCAGTTGGTTGGTTGGTGTGTGGGTTGGTTGGTCAGCTGGTTGGTTGGTCAGTTGGTTGGTGTGTGGGTTGGTTGGTTGGTGTGTGGGTTGGTTGGTTGTTGAGTGGGTTGGCTGGTCGGCTGGTTGGTTGGTCAGTTGGTTGGTGTGTTGGTTGGTTGGTTGGTGGTCGGCTGGTTGGTTGGTTGGTCAGTTGGTTGGTTGTTGAGTGGGTTGGCTGGTCGGCTGGTTGGTTGGTCAGTTGGTTAGTGTGTTGGTTGGTTGGTTGGTGTGTTGGTTGGTTGTTTGTTGAGTGGGTTGGCTGGTCGGCTGGTTGGTTGGTCAGTTGGTTGGTGTGTTGGTTGGTTGGTTGGTGGTCGGCTGGTTGGTTGGTTGGTCAGTTGGTTGGTTGTTGAGTGGGTTGGCTGGTCGGCTGGTTGGTTGGTCAGTTGGTTGGTGTGTTGGTTGGTTGGTTGGTGGTCGGCTGGTTGGTTGGTTGGTCAGTTGGTTGGTTGGTGTGTGGGTTGGTTGGTCGGCTGGTTGGTTGGTCAGTTGGTTGGTGTGTTGGTTGGTTGGTTGGTGGTCAGCTGGTTGGTTGGTTGGTCAGTTGGTGGATGGTGTGTTGGTTGGTTGGTTGGCAGGTTGGTTGGTCAGTTGGTTGGTTGGTGTGTTGGTTGGTTGGTTGGTTTGTGGGTTGGTTGGTTGGTGTGTTGGTTGGTTGGTTGTTGAGTGTGTTGGTTGGTCGGCTGGTTGGTTGATCAGTTGGTTGGTGTGTTGGTCGGTTGGTTGGTGTGTGGGTTGGTCGTCTGGTTGGTTGGTTGGTCAGTTGGTTGCTTGGTGTGTTGGTTGGTTGTCGCGTGGGTTGGTTGGTTTTGCAGCAGGATTATGAAAAACAATTGAACAGATTTCCACAAGACTTGGTGGTAGGATGGGACGTGGGCCTAGAAAGACTCCATTACATTTCTATGTGGACCTGAACAAGGGGGTGGATCCTGGAAGTTTAATTAATTAATTAATGGGAATAATGCAAGGACCATCATGAAATAAATATATGTAGGAGACCAATTGAGTCTGTGCAATATCGTGCATAGTCCTAATCTAGCAGATTTAAATTTGGTTTCATAAAGGGACAGTTCGGCCTTGGCGTGCAGATTTTTCATCATGTCCAGCTCTTATATACACACTCTCTTACTTAGCAGTGATAGACAGCAGGAAGCAAAATCATGACTAAATTGAGTATCTATTAGCAGGGCCTTGCTCGCCATTGACTGGACCATTATGTTGATTTACAGGGTGAATACAGGAAAGAGGCTTCTGAACAGGATGCTCCTAATGAGTGGAACAGTGGAAGAACAAGAAGAGTCCTATCCTGGAGATTTTAGAACATAGTACAACATGGAGAATCTCATTATCATCGCTGGCTTTAAAGGGAAAATTAGAGTCACTGTATATCAGCAATCATTCATCCATGTAACAATATATCCCTTATGGAAAGAATACGATTATATACCCAGCTGAGAGGCTTATTACACAGCTCATTGATTTCCAACCAAATAATAGTTATTAGAAATGCAGCTCAAATGGCTGCTTTACATACAATATAGATAAAACATTCCAATTCTACACTTAATCTCATTGCATTTCAATCCCTCTCCCTATCGTTGTACATGAGGTAAAAATTCAGCAATATTCATTTAAAAACTATCATAGATTAGAGTTAAGTCACACAAAATAAACTTTGTCAAGTATGTAAAGCTAGCTGCACCTCAGTCGAGCTGGTGGGTGGTGTATGCTTCAAACTGTTACTGCAGTAACAGAACATCCTCATGAGTTCAAACACAGATGTTTTTCATGTAAATAAACCCTCTTTTGTAGAATTAGTGCCGCATCAATGCCTTCATGCTTTCAAACCTAAATTGCCATTGGTAGGAGAGGAAAATTAACCTTTCGGGCAATTAACTGATAATTACTGAGCCTTATGCAAACAGAATAAATTAAACCAAATCAAACAAACAGGTCAAGTTTACATTTTTAATATGTTTTATAACTTATAAATGCAGAATAATGTACATTGTGCAACGTGGAGCTGAGGTGCCTCTTATCTCGCTGCTATTTCAGGAGGTCTAATGGACCAAATTTTCAAATGATCTAATAGTGTTTTTTCCACCTCATTAGGTTCCTCTGCTGAGACATGACAGTGACTGGGAAGGTAATCTCACAACCTTCTGTTTGTAAAAGAACATGGGACCTGGAGCAGAGACAAAGCAAACCCCTATCAGTTTGGTGGTTGGTGGGTTGGTGGTTTGGTTTGTTTGTTGGTCGTTTGGTTGGTTGGTTGGTTGACTGGTCAGTTGGTGAGTGGGTTGGTTGGTAGCTTATTAGTTGAATGGGTTGGTTGGCTGGTTTGTTGGTTGGTTGATTGGTGAGTGGGTTGGTTGGTTGTTTAGTTGATTGATCAGTTGTTGAGACGGTTAGTTTGTTGGTTGGTTGGTTGGTTTTTTGGTTGGTCCGTTGGTTGGTGTGTAGGTTGGTTGGTTGGTTGGCAGGTTGGTTGGTCAGTTGGTTGGTTGGTGTGTGGGTTGGTTGGTCAGCTGGTTGGTTGGTCAGTTGGTTGGTGTGTGGGTTGGTTGGTTGGTGTGTGGGTTGGTTGGTTGTTGAGTGGGTTGGCTGGTCGGCTGGTTGGTTGGTCAGTTGGTTGGTGTGTTGGTTGGTTGGTTGGTGGTCGGCTGGTTGGTTGGTTGGTCAGTTGGTTGGTTGTTGAGTGGGTTGGCTGGTCGGCTGGTTGGTTGGTCAGTTGGTTAGTGTGTTGGTTGGTTGGTTGGTGTGTTGGTTGGTTGTTTGTTGAGTGGGTTGGCTGGTCGGCTGGTTGGTTGGTCAGTTGGTTGGTGTGTTGGTTGGTTGGTTGGTGGTCGGCTGGTTGGTTGGTTGGTCAGTTGGTTGGTTGTTGAGTGGGTTGGCTGGTCGGCTGGTTGGTTGGTCAGTTGGTTGGTGTGTTGGTTGGTTGGTTGGTGGTCGGCTGGTTGGTTGGTTGGTCAGTTGGTTGGTTGGTGTGTGGGTTGGTTGGTCGGCTGGTTGGTTGGTCAGTTGGTTGGTGTGTTGGTTGGTTGGTTGGTGGTCAGCTGGTTGGTTGGTTGGTCAGTTGGTGGATGGTGTGTTGGTTGGTTGGTTGGCAGGTTGGTTGGTCAGTTGGTTGGTTGGTGTGTTGGTTGGTTGGTTGGTTTGTGGGTTGGTTGGTTGGTGTGTTGGTTGGTTGGTTGTTGAGTGTGTTGGTTGGTCGGCTGGTTGGTTGATCAGTTGGTTGGTGTGTTGGTCGGTTGGTTGGTGTGTGGGTTGGTCGTCTGGTTGGTTGGTTGGTCAGTTGGTTGCTTGGTGTGTTGGTTGGTTGTCGCGTGGGTTGGTTGGTTTTGCAGCAGGATTATGAAAAACAATTGAACAGATTTCCACAAGACTTGGTGGTAGGATGGGACGTGGGCCTAGAAAGACTCCATTACATTTCTATGTGGACCTGAACAAGGGGGTGGATCCTGGAAGTTTAATTAATTAATTAATGGGAATAATGCAAGGACCATCATGAAATAAATATATGTAGGAGACCAATTGAGTCTGTGCAATATCGTGCATAGTCCTAATCTAGCAGATTTAAATTTGGTTTCATAAAGGGACAGTTCGGCCTTGGCGTGCAGATTTTTCATCATGTCCAGCTCTTATATACACACTCTCTTACTTAGCAGTGATAGACAGCAGGAAGCAAAATCATGACTAAATTGAGTATCTATTAGCAGGGCCTTGCTCGCCATTGACTGGACCATTATGTTGATTTACAGGGTGAATACAGGAAAGAGGCTTCTGAACAGGATGCTCCTAATGAGTGGAACAGTGGAAGAACAAGAAGAGTCCTATCCTGGAGATTTTAGAACATAGTACAACATGGAGAATCTCATTATCATCGCTGGCTTTAAAGGGAAAATTAGAGTCACTGTATATCAGCAATCATTCATCCATGTAACAATATATCCCTTATGGAAAGAATACGATTATATACCCAGCTGAGAGGCTTATTACACAGCTCATTGATTTCCAACCAAATAATAATAATAGTTACTAGAAATGCAGCTCAAAGGGCTGCTCTACATACAATATAGTTAAAACATTCCAATGCTACACTTAATCTCATTGCATTTCAATCCCTCTCCCTATCATTGTACATGAGGTAAAAATTCAGCAATATTTATTTAAAAACTATCAAAGATTAGAGTAAAGTCACACAAAAAAAACGTTGTCAAGTATGTAAAGCTAGCTGCACCTCAGTCGAGCTGGTGGGTGGTGTAAGGTTCAAACACACACACACACACACACACACACACACTCACACACACACACACTCACACACACTCACACACACACACCATTTTCATTGACAATAACCACAATCCTTCACTCACCTTGACTTTACCACGTGTCCACAGGTGATGGAGTTGTTTCATACAGATATCCACCTGTGTGTATATGTCCAGTGATTTGTACCATATCCACAGTAGCTGACAGAAAGAGGGACGTCCTCTAACAGCTCACAAAATCTGATCATAAAAAATAAAGAGGATATGAAATGTGATTGAGCGGCTCGTTATGCAGCAGCATCCCTCTGAGTAATCTGTTTTAATAAAAGAAAGATTAACAAACTGCTGATGGCAAACAGATCTTTTATCCATTTTACAGCCACATCACCTGTTTTATTTTATTCACATCCCACAAAACAGTGGTCACTACTGAGCTGTGACAGGGAACAATGTCACACACACATACACACACACACACACATACACACACACACACACACACACACACACACACACACACACACAGAGAGAGACAAACACACACACAGGGGATGCCCACTGCGCCTGTTCTCTGCTGGTAAACAACTCCCTGACCTTTCTCCACTCTCACATCCCATGGTGTGACTGATCTTCCCACATGGAGCGCTGGCACAAACACACACACACGCAAACAGACACACACACACACATTTTTGAATCTTTCACATTGTTTCTCTCTTTTTGTAACTCTCGTTTCGAAAGGTACTTTATAAATAGAGTTTACTGACTTATACACACAGCCTCTCTCCTGCAGATCCGTGGCACAGGGAGAGAGTCGGGGACGGGTGAGTGAGCTGTGGGGAGAGTGGACTTTTTCCTCCTCCCACACACCTCGCCCGTCTATAACAGGCCCGTCTCCTCTCTGTCTCTCTCCTCCTCGTATCATCGCAAGCCATTATGGACCTCTTGTTCCCACTGTGAATTATTAACCATCGCTCCACAGGCTCAGACAGGCTGCTGAAGACGAGTGCAAACACACTCTCAAACACTCAGCTTAAAAGAGGAGAACTTCACTTTTTGTTTCTGCTGCAGCGGCTCCCTGTCACTTTTCCAGCCTGACCGTGCAAAACACTGTGGAGTCATGCTGGCGAGGTGTGTGTGTGTGTGGGGGGGGTCTTCCTCCTCCTCCTCCTCCTCCTCCTCCTCCTCCTCCTCCTCCTCCTCCTCCTTTCTCTCCTCCACAACTCCATGCTCTACACGTGCAGCAGCGTTTCTTGTGTTATTCCTAGACTCAATAATAAATAATCGAGGAAACCTAACGCCAGGTGACGGAGGACACTGAAATCAATAAAAGATGCCAGGTTGGCGTGTGTGTGTGTGTGTGTGTGTGTGTGTGTGTGTGTGTGCAGTTGTAGAGGTAATCCTGTTACTCCTTCGCTGCTCTAAAGCATCCAGCTCTCATTTCATTAAGCGTCTCCAGCCTCGGAGTCTCAGGCTGCTGGAGGAACAGGCTGAATGGGCTTGTGATCTTCTTTACGGCTCTGTCATGCTGTTTTAGCTCAGACTTCCCAGAGCTTGATGGGAGGAAACCCCAGCTCAGTGCTTCTCTGCCTGTGTGTGAACGAGAATCACTGGAACGTCACGGGGGAAAGAAGTTCGGTTTCAGGCAGAGGGAGAGAGGACACAGGTACATGCAGGTGATTTTCTCCCTGTTCACCTTTTGCACTGTAGTTTTAACGAATTCCTCAAATGCATCACCGGGTTTGTCAGGGGGAGCCACTGAACGACATCATGCAGAGTCCTGACTGTAGGAAGGGAGGTCGTGTTTCGCCTGCTGCCCACGACAGGATTCTCGGCCCAATTCCAGGTCCAGTCCAGCTCCCCTGACGATCACAGGGGCGTCAGATTTCCTGGGACAAACAATCCTGTAGTGTGAGGTGTTTACAAACATGATCTACACGTCACTGACTGAATCGGAGCCTCGTAAATTCAATTTGAGATTCGAAACCCAGGAGTCTTGTGTTGCATGAAAGGAACAGCGATTAAGGCTCTTGCTGGTTAATAGAAACCAGCAAGAGCCAAGGAGAGCGAGCTGACTGGGAAGTGTACAAGAGTTTACAACCAGAACATGGCTGCCTACAAGTTTTGTCTCCCGCACCAGGTAGAAGATGACAAACAGATGAAGTTGTGGCAAGAGTACGAGTGCTTGTTTATTGCCTCCTGCAGAACCACCTACTGATGCCAGCCGTTTCGAAGTAACATCTGATCGCGCAAATCGCTGAATTCCCACAATTGTGTGCGCTTTCAGGACTAAACATGTATCTGAATCTTTGATGTCCCATGTTTTGGAAATCATTTAACATTTTAAAGATCCTCCAGTGTGCAGCAGGCATGAGAAGACATGATCCATGTAGCTGCACGGTGACCCGTGTCCCGAGCCACAGCCGAGGCCGCGGAGTGCAAACGCTGCATTTACTGCAGATCACGGCGAGCCTGTGGTTCAGCGAGTGGAAATCATTTGATCATCTGATTATTATGGACCCCCAGTTCTTTTGAAAGTATCACTTCAAGCGTGTGATATGTGACTCTTCGCCTGTTCACTGATAGGCTCCGATAATCAAAGAAGAGGGGCTGGATATAGACCGGAGAAGAAAGGGTCGGCTGGTCGTGCTCATGAATGGTCACTTAGCTTTAAGTTCAGAGGTTTTTAGATTTATATCTTCGAGTACAATGGAAGTAAAATGACTTCGTTCTAAACGGAATTTAATCCCCAAGGAAACTGTTGAGTGTGTTTTCTGTGAATTATCCAGAGAAATGGCGGCGTTGGTTTATTAAATAGATGCTAATGAGGGTTTTTAATTTTAATTTTATATTTTCCATTGCTGTCAATACATTTAAAGTTACGTTCATGGTGTGGGGACGGAGGCTGACAAACGCACAAGGGAAGCACAGATCGGCCATTTTTGCAATTATTTTAATTTACATCAATTATTGAATCATTACGATTAATATTTAAACAACTCTTTCTGTTAAATTACGTGACTTTATCTTGGCTATTATAAGAAAAACTAATGTCTGTGTGATCTCTCCCACTTTATAACCGGATAATTACCATGTTTCTACAGCGCTCTGTTTCCTGGTGCAGTAAGTACTCTGTGGAACATAGAATATATGGAGTTAGATGAAGCTTGGGAAATGTATCATGTTTGCATTATGATTGTGACTGTTGTCTGTGAAGGACACAGGATAGGTCTTGACCACAGAAGGGCCTCATTCACCAATATCTTAAATTTGTTATTAGGAAAGTTCCTGTGAAAACTACAGAGTTAGATATGATGAATGATATAGTATTTACATTTTATTATACATCAGTAGAATTGAAGAAAACTCAATAAACTAATTATTTTACACAGACATGTCAGTACCTAAGAACAAATCCCAGAGAAGATGTCTTCTTTCTAACGATCGGTTTGACTCTATTAATTTCCAGTTTTCTCCTCTGACGTTAATGTTTAAACTTGTTGTTTGACGCAGAGCTAGTTAAAGATGTTTAGCCGTTATGACTCATTCCCTCTGTGGTTTATTCCTCCTGGACGTCGGTTACCCGCCGCCTCGGGCTCCAGGTAGACAGCTCATCACCGTGAGTGACAAGCACTGAGGCAGAGACTCGGCCATCTGAGGGGGAGGAGGCCAGGACTAAATATACCTCAAAGTGAAAAGTGGCAAATCGCACATTGAAGGGAACTCCGCGGGCGTGTGAACACAGCCTGGCTTGTTTATCACTTATATAACATCCTGGAGAAAATAGCAGGCCGAGAGAAAACCAACAGAGGAAGTGAGCAGATTAAAACTGGAGCAACGTGTTAATTTGCATCTTTTGAATTAGCCGTGCGATGGTAACCACAGCGCTGCGAACCACACAAACTCAAAGAGCAGAGTTGTAAAACAGAAAGTTACAAACGAGCCAATTAGGGTTTCACTCCGGGACGTTGTGTACTTCATGCATTCGGACGAGTTGTTGCAAATAAGAATGAAGGGATTACAAAGTATGCAAAGAGGATGAATAAATAGGAGAAAGCTGCTGAAAGTAGATGACTCATTAAACTTTATCCTGTTTCTTTCTTTCTTTATGAATCCATTGCGTTGTGTACTGTATGCCCCCCCCCCCTCTCTTGTGAACCCGCTAACCTGCCTGTAGCTCTGTGTGCGTGACAATTACAGAGCAGTCGGTCTTCTCCGCCTCCCAGAGCAGCTCCGCCCGTCCATATGTCGAGAGCTCCGCACAACATCTCCGCACCATTCAACAGTGAACAATGATTGTGAGGTTAATTATATATTAATACGGCCCCTCATTACTGTGTGCACACTGTAATTTGAGAAAATGAGAGCACCAGTGATGGACATTTGTTAGAGAGAGAAAGGAAAACGGAGGAAGCCGGAGAGAGAGAGAGAGAGAGAGAGAGAGAGAGAGAGAGAGAGAGAGAGAGAGAGAGAGAGAGAGAGCGAGAGAGAGAGAGAGAGACAGAGAGAGAGAGAGAGAGAGAGAGAGAGAGAGAGAAGGAAGGTGGAGATATAGCGTGTGATGAGATGAGAATGACGAGAAAGGAGAAAGAGTGATGAAAGGATTGAGTGTGATCTCACAGCTGCATACTCTTCCTTGGGTTTTCCTTCAAGTCATGTTTCATCACTCGCTCACACGCATACACACACACACACACACACACACAAACACACGAGCATACACACACACACACACACACACACACACACACACACACTGGCTACCTTTTGAACAGTTTCTCCTCTGTGTTTCCTGTGCCTGAGGTCAAATGTATTGAAGCATATAGATGCCTTTCCGGAAAGAGAAAAATGGATCAATATCACATTTGTAGCGCTTTAACGATCGTATATTTTCATTTAATAACAATATAGTATTACTCTAGTCTAATCTAAGTATTACTGAAAAGGTATTCATTATTTTTATAAATTTTAAACTCACTTTTGAATGGGGTAACGTGTGGCCCAGGTCGAGACATCTAATGAAGATGAAGCCAAAACATCTCACTCGCCCCCTGGTGGCTGGATGAGGTCATGAACTCCGCCTCCTCAGAGTTGGCAGATGGGACATGTGTCTAAACAGTTAAAGTTCAGTAAAATAATCTTTCTTTTAGATGGTTTCATTTATCATTTTAGGTTGTTTTGATTAGTTTGGTTTTGGTTTAGGTTTTAATTGCTACTGTGAAAAGGGGAGGAGCTTTCATGATTGACAGCTGAGACTGACTCGCAATTGGTCCCTGAACAACTCTTTCTGAAAAAACTGCAAAGCTTTAAAGAAATTTTTAAGCATTTTGGGGGTTACATGTATTCACACTCTTGCTACGAGTCGGATGAGAAGAAGAATTACATTCCGACTTCTCAATGTGTAGCTGCAGTAGATCCAGCAGCCAGTTAGCTTAGCAAAGGTCAGTAATAGTGAAACAATGCGTGGTAGTGATCTTTTTAATCTGGCTCTCGGCTAAAAAGTTATCAAGCCTCTGTGAAAAAGGTCAAACTATACAATTTAAATCTAAACTACGCAACGGGCAAGTCGGGATTGTGTGTGGTTTGTTGCTCGCAGGTCAAACGCACACTTCTGAATCTTTTTCATTGCCCCACGTGTTACCATACACGTACAGAACAATATCCGAGGAGGATAACTGAGGAGTAACCTGCTCACTCAGGCGGATTCTATATATAGGCGACACTGGGATCAAATGTTTCCGCTCTCCGGTTTCCCTCTCACGATTTTTCAGTTTGGCCCATTAATCTAAATCAATGGAGAAACAGGACTATAGATGCATGGTATGATACATTATTGATGGCCCATTCATGAGGGACCTCATACAGTTCTCTTACAAGTAGCGGCCCGTGCTGCAGTGTACATTGAGGCGGTGCAGTGCGCATCGCAAGTGGAAGCAACACTCGATCTGACTCGCGCTCCGGGTTTTGTGCGAGAAGCCGTCAGGTCCACGAACACAAGCGCAGAAATGAAACAGCGAAAGGCGGCTTCATGGTTTTCTTCTTCCTTCACTTTTTTCCGCCTCTTTCTTCTCGCTTCTCTTATTATTCTGCTTGCGGCTGACACGGCTCCCCCCCCCCCCCCCCCCCCCCAGCTCGCTCCACTCCATTCCTCACGTCGTGTTCTAGGGTGGGAATTAATTAGGGCTGTGGTTTGAGCCTGGGATGGGAGCGAGGATGGAGAGGGAGCTGGGGACATGGAGATGGATCTGTGGAGTGGGTATGGATGTGGATGCATGTGTGTGTGTTTGTGTGTATGTGTGTGTAAAAGGAAACACACACTTCCATTTAGTTGACTCTAGAGGCCCATGTGTGTTTGTGATGGAAAGTCTGAGCCCCGTCCCAGGGTCAAACACACACCGGCATCATCACACACACCTGTAATCCATCTGGAAAGTCCCAGTTTAAACTTATTCTTCTTTATCCTTAAAGAAGTTTAGTTGCGTAAAAAAGAACGATACCACCTTCACCTCTGTAAAGTGAATGAAGTTATGTGGTCACATCCAGGTTAGTGTGTGATCTAAAGACTTGAAGGAAACCACATGACGATCTGTTGAGGAACACAACCAGGAGGTGTGAGTTTCACTTTGTCTCTCGCTGTCTAATTCCACTGTGTGTCTGTCCTCGGATCAACTGAGCCTCCCCCCCGACTCACACACCTGATGCCAGTGTCCCCCCCCCCCCCCACCCCACCCCTATATACATACCTGCGTTTGTCACAAGTTTGCAGTTCCTGTTACCTACCATCACTGTGTCTGTGAGTCTGTGCTCGGCTCCTTTCTGTCCCTATTATCACAGTGTCTCCCGATATATCCTGTCTTTATGTGAAGCTCAGCAAACAGAGCTGATTGGTCCATGCATATATTAACCACATGGTATTTAGCTCCGAGCAAGAAAGCAGCTGTTTCACACAGATGCTTTAAATCACGTCCGGCATTTTGGAATTTCATCGTACAGAGTCTGTACATCAGACAATAAACGCTTTGAGCTGGGTTATAGATGTGACAGTGGTAAATGTAACTGGTTATCCTCACCTTCATGATGATGATGAAGGGCGCAGCGATGCAGGTGACATTCTGGTGACTCACTCATTTATTTATCATGGCTGCTTCTTTAGATGATTCAGGCGTTAACAGTGTCAAACTGAAACACACCAGACGTGTTGGAGACGGTTTGTTTGGAGTCAACATTAGACCTGGTTGCATTGTGCTCGGTGTTATGAGCAGTAGAAGGAACGAATGAAAAAGAGTCAGATATGATGAGTCAGTGCTGCCACAGGGAGACAGACTGAGGAGAGAGGATCCATCTGAGTTTTGACCGAAGCCTCAAACGAGTGACAACGATCCAGCGTGAACGATCAGTGTGAATCGAACCGACTGTGGGCATGTGCTCCTCTGCAGGCCTCCACTCTGTGATGGAGGGAGTCTGTCCCCACACTGTCCCGTGTCCCCACCTCCTGTTAGCACATTCTCAGCAGCTTCACTTCCTCTCCTCTGTTTCTGCCTCTGTCATAGAGACTGATTAACTGCAAGCGGCTGGCAGCGAAAAGCACAGCAACATTCGTTCACCCTCCAAAAAGCCCACGGGCAGCGAGGGTGGAAAAAAAACGACCACTCGGCACGCACTGGAACATGCTGACATGTTTGGAGGGGACGCTCTGATTAACAATGAGGGCAGCTGACTCTCTCACACCAGGCTGCTCAGATTAAACAGGGAAAAAGGGCAAACACACCACTGGCAGGACACAGCAGCACGCTGCACGGCCACAGGCCAACACGCTCATTAGAATAATGCAACATGTGCAGATCGAGGAATGGTTATGTATGAGCCTGTCAGAGCACACGCCCGCAGCAAGGAGAGAGAAGGGATGAAATAAATTGACGCTTCCTGGAAACTAACTGGAGTTAAAGTTTAGATTCAAACAAAAGGGCTGATTTAAAAGTTTGATGTGAAAATAACCTTTGTAACCGTTTGCTCATTTGTATCCATATTCAAAAGTTATAAATCAGTCTGTTCTTTTATCTGAGTCGGATAATTGAGACGGACAAGGGCCCTGAGTTCAGTTTGCACAGCTCCACAGGCAATTAACTGATAACCATCAATTTGTTTGAGTTCTTTACAACTGAGCTGGAACTTATAATCCTTCTGTCGAAGTTCTGTGTGTGATGTGCTCACACCTTTGCCCCCGAAGTTCCTTGAAATGCCCCTGGAAACGAGAGGGAGATTTTAGAAAGTTTAATATAAATGTATCTGGAGCTTCTTTTGCCCAATTAGGACATTTAGGCTTAAAAACTTGGTGATAATGCCGTCTTGAGTTGAATTTTAATATCAGGGTTTAAGGACAATTGGATGACACCACAGTAGCAGTATGGAGACATTTCATATATTATTTGTCTGTAGTTTTTTTACATTTTAAAAAATGGTCACGAGTTACTTCAATTGTATCGATTCAAATTTTCGGTATTTATCCCTTTATATAATATATTGAATAGGATTGAAGTTATATATTCAGATCTCCATCATTGTGTTTATCAGTATCCAATCATAACACATTATTCACATATACACAAAAACACACTTTGACAGACAGAGACAATCCCAGGCATGTGAAAGTGAAGAGCCACACTGCATCGACCTGCAGAGCTGTGAAATCAACTTAATGGAAGTCACTCAACAGAATCAATACCCATTCAATTAACTTCACACAGACGCCGTCCACATCAGATCGGCCGGGCGAGATGAGGTTCTTCTTCTCACCCGTGATAGCATCACTCCTATCAAGGGCTCTGTTTTGATCCCAGCGCGCTCCAGTGTGTATTCAGTTACCTGTGATGACACAGAGACGGAGACGAGGCATAGACCTGAGTGACAACTTGAGAGTGTAATCAGAGGCTGCATGGATTGTGTTTCTTTGCCTTCGAGGATCCGATCGGGGGCAGAAGGGAAGATGCTGGTTAAACTCTCACCAAACCTCTACTGAGGCACAATATCATCTGGGGACATGTGAGGCCAGGTCATAGAGGAGAGACCCCAGGTTACAAGAACCCAACAACATGAGCGGCTGTGGCTTAGGGGGGAGAGCGGTCGTCCTCTAACTAGAAGGTTCTGCTTTGTTTCCACCAAATTTTTGTGTTAAGTTGTTTTTGCTTAATGTTGCTTACAAACCAACAAACTGACAGGGATGAAATCAAAACCTCCTTGGCTGAGGTATTAAATGTTATGTTGACTCTTGTGAACTCAGGGAGGACTAACAGGAGACAGGCTCTTCTCATTACAAGTGGAAACACAGACAGAAACGTCCCTTGTCTCAGATATTTCAGGGGGAGAACTTTAGATTCTAGGAGCTTTGGTCTTCAGCTGGACCACCTTCATGAATAAAAGTCTTCCCCCCCCCTTTTCATGTGATTTTCTATGATGTAATGCACCTGGAATTTAACAGTAAGTCTGAATCTGATCCAAGTCTTGATGCACGGGTCAAGAGTATTTTCTCAGCTTTACCTTCTTTAGCTGGGAGAGCTCTGCAGAATGAGCTCATTTATTTTGCTCAGGCGAAGTACAAAAGAACTCCACTTTCTTCATATCTCCTCTGTTGTGGGGAGATATGCCCATCTCTTTATTCCCGACCGTGCACGGCTCCTCACTTCTTTGGGCTCGGAGTATAAAATGCAGCCGCAGAGCTTTTCAGCCAGAAGCTGAGAATCAAATGGAATGTTCTTTTCTTGCGGCTGCATGATAGTTTTGGAACCTTTATCCTCAAAGATACCTGAGAGCAGGAGAAACGAAGAGCGGTTGCTTTTGAAGGGTTGGTTCTTTTTTCTTTTTATTTCCATTTATTTATTTAAGTGGATTGAAATAAACCCTCCTGCACCTCCGGGCCAGAAAACCAGCTGAGGTTTCAAAACTGATTCCTATGGAGAACACAGTTTTAACCACTCTAATTAAACAAGTGTTGGGGAAGAAGAGGGACAAGAGGATGTACAGCTTGAATCTGAATGCAGTTGGAAAGAAGATTGTGAAATTAGTGGCAGAGATGGACGCAGCGAGGAGACAGCAGCCAGTGTTGCCCACCTGGCGGCTGCTGTATAGGATTCCCTTTTATGCTGAACAGGATTTTGAAGTCAGTAGGGAGCCTTGTTGATAAGCTGTGAACCTGCTTTGAATATGAATTATTTCACCCGGAGCGGCACTCGCTCATTTGGACTGGACTAACCCAATGGGAGGGTTCGCAGGTCTGAATAATTTCACATTAGGAGCACCCACTATAGGATTCTGTAAGTCAGCCATCACTCATTGTTAGACGGACTGATGTGGTATTTATCATGCTGCTCTCATATACCTCTGCAGAGCCCAGTCCAGTTTAATCCAGTTCATCCCTAGCATCCACCATTACTCTAAAATATGAGACACAATGTTTAAAACAATAATCCACCAAATATCGTTTGTAGCTCCGAGTAATACATTGACCTTTTTCAGTCTTCTTTTGGTTTTGCGATGTTTTACAGATGCAAGCACGAGAGCCAGTTAACTGCTACGACCAACAGATGCTAATCTTAGCACACGTTGATTGAGTTTCTCTGTGGTTTAATTAAGAGCCGGCTTGAGAAATGCAGCACTAACAGAATGCAGACAGGAGTTAATTGAATATATGCACGAGAGTGTTGACAAACAGATAAACTGATATAATTATCTTCACAGTTTTATTGGTGCTTATAGAAATCCACCCCAGTGGTCAAACTGATATTGATTGTTCACATTTCCTAGATTTAAGAGTTGTTATTTACTGTATTTAATTGCACACACTCATATCAGTCCCCTGTGCCTGATTATTTTCACCTTGATTCGTGCTTCGATCCCTTGGAAGTAGGTGAAATTGCAGGAACCTTGCTGGATCCTTTGGGTTTCGTCCAGTTTAATGAGTTTGTTCTGGGCTCACGTCCCATCCTCCCACAAAGTTTCATGGAAAGTTGCTTGGTTGTTGTTTACGTCATCCTGCTGAAAAACCAACGAACAAAACTCACTGACCCTCTAAGACAAAATCACCTTTATGTCATTAGGAGAAGCTCTTTGGAAATTGGTTTGAGTTTACAGCCATTAACAACGTTTGGCCTATATTTCAGACTATACAATATTTCGCAGGGTGCCAGCAGACCTGGGTGAATGTGGTGCTGGAATAACAAATGTAAAAAAGTTGGCATTAAAGAGCTGAGTTTGCAGAATCATCAAATATTTATATTCTGTTTTGCAGTGAGCTGCACAGTGATGAAGTTATACCTCTGTGTTTCCACGTCTCGTCCAAAAGCAAAAAATATTTAAATCCATAGTGCAGCTTTTCAAAAACTATTTGGAAAACGATAAAGTCACAACATCACACCCACTGTTGCTTTGTGTAATGAGCATGCACCAAAAACAACAACAACAACAACAACAAAAACAACACCAGTGGCTTCATTCAGGTTTCTCTACATTTAGTTCGCACGGCTAGGTCTAATTACAAGTTTGCAGCTAAATTCATAATAACTGCACCATATTACATCATTCTCAGTCTGCCTTGCTCAATAGCACTTGGACCAAGATGATCTGTATTGCCACCTACTGGAACCAGCATGCTTGTTTGAATAAGTTTAGTTGTTTTAGTTTTCCCGTCTGGACGGAGATATTTCGTAAAATGAAGGTTTTCTGGATCGAGTTCTGTTTGTAAACGTAGAGGAAAAAAACTGTTGTTTCAAGAAATACCCAGACCTGCCTGTCACACTGTGTTTCTTAGCTTTTTGTCAAGGTCATCAGGGTTAAAATGTGTCACTGCTGCAGCACATCCACATCTGTCCAGCCTCAAATACACGTGAGTGTGCACATTCTTTGCTTTGTGGTTTTTATCTGGCAACAGAAGAAACGAACCCAAAGGATTTTGCTTATTCCTTCAGATATTTTATTCTCTGCGGTGACAATCCCTGGCAAAGCACATCAGCCAGTGTGGAGTCTCAGTCGATGTGAAGGGACAATAACAATATTATCTCAGGAGAAAATGAACCCTGCTGTCAGAGACACTAAGCTGACTAAAGCTGATGTAGATGCTGTCTTCTCCTCTCAGCCCAGTGTTCCATCAACCTGTCTTCTCCTTTTAATTCCACTCCTGTGTCCCCACTCGTCTTCTCATCATCTCTGTCCCTGCCCTCTAAAAGATGTTCCCCCCCCCCTACGTCAACCTTCCCCTCTCTCATCCCCATCAAGTGTCTTCCCTCATCCTCTTGACCTCCTCCATGATCCTGATTCGGTCCCTTTCTTCGGCTCTCCTCTTTCCTCCTGGCCTCCTTTCTCGCTCTTTGTTCCCGCCCTGGTGTTGAGTGTTCTCTATACACACAGTCTGCTGAGAGAGCAATTAACCTGATCTAAACCTGGGAGGGCAGAGATCAGTGTGGGGGGGGGGGGGGGGGGGGGGTGGTCAGAGAGGGAGACACTGCAAAGTCGGAGGAGACGCAGAAACAAGTCGGTTTTTGAGTTTAAAGGGTGAGACATCCGCACAAGACCATCGGGTGGCCACTGGTTTGAAAGCATGGCCACCGAACAGCCCAGTGACTCATTGCTCCTCTGCTGCATGCACCTCACACCGCCGCCCATCAGACCCCAGCACGCCGGCTGCTGCTGCGATCGTATCTCAGCCCCCCCCCCCCCCCCCCCCCCCCCCCTCTCGCCTGTGAGGGATTAAACTCTTAATCCGCCAGACTGAAGCCCGCTATTAGTACCGACAGGGCTGCAGCTATCTTTGCGGGTTTTTTTTCCTGCTGCGTGTGCGCATGTGGCGTGTAGCACTGTGTGTGAGATGGATGGTGGACAGCTGCAGGTAGAGGTGGGTTTGAGATTAATAAAAGAAATAACAACGAGGCAGGGAAATAAGTTAGCAGCTGTAATCCATGGAGGACTGAGGGTGCTCTCCTATCTGCCTCCTGTGCCGGATCCACACCTCTCTGTGGTGGAGGTCCTGCCCCGGCCGGTGTGTGGTGAAACATCAGGAAAATGGCAGATGGAATAAAAAAAAGGCTTATTGCAGGGCACCTATGTGAAAAATAACAAAAACAACCTGTCTGAGAACTAATAACCCAGCGTCTGTAATCAGTCTCATGTTGCATACACTAACCAGCCCTGGGCATAATGTAACACTGTAGGTTAATGAATAGTAATGGAGGGATTGAATAAGCTGAACACCTTTGTCCTCTGCAACACACACACACACACACAAACACACACACACGCAAGCAAACACACACAAACCCCCACCTCCCTACCTCCTCATTTTCCATCTCTACCCACTAATGTGCTGTCTGCTCCTGTAGCAGCCATAAGGGCCTGGACAAAGTGTTTGCTTGTTTTAGCAGCTCCCTCAGGCGCATGCAACCTAACGAGCTGCCTCTCAAGGACAAGGTGTTCGCCAGGTCGCCAACGCAGGGGAAAATCTGTAAAGCGTAAATGATGTTTTTATTCCGAACTTTGACCTCGTGCGAGTTCGGTGCCGGTTCTGCAGAGGGTTTGGCGTGACGCGTTGATCCGGAGCGGTCAGAGTTTTCAAAGTCAGGCCTGAACATTGTGGTGTGTTTACTTATCACACAGCCGGGAGTTTGTCCAGCTGTTCAGTGGCACTTATAATCAGTGAGTAACCTCCCGTCCTTCTTAAAACAGAAAACATCTTCTTGTAAGTTTCATCAAATGCTCCATTGATATAATGCTCTAGGCATTGTGCAAGCAAGGTGCATATTGGTTTTGATGCTCTACCGTTTATCCAGAGTCTGTAATTCAAAAAGAGTTGAAAACTTCAACCAACTGATATGAGTTTATTTAATTACTTTCAACTATTATACAGTTCTTATGTAGACGATATAAACAAGATAACTGCTGTGGGTGTTACTTCTCCTTCAGTTCATCCATTCTTTCAGTTTTCATCCACTATTTCATTATTATCCAAAGTCTGTGTTGCTTTTTGGGGGGTTCTGAATGATTTCCGTTTCTCCCGCTTTTCTTCCAGCTGTGTTTCTTGTCCACTGAAATGCTGATGTCTCAATTTTTGGTTGGAACGATTTTATCTTGATTTTTTTTACCATAATGATCTAGTGGCATTCATTGTTTTGGTTTCTTTTTCTGTGTCATGTCTGATCCACATGCGATTCAAATATATTTATTTTAACATATAACATGGATCTCCTATGCATTAAAAAATATTATAATAAGAATTCAAAAAACAGATTTTTGTGGAGATCCCACTAATGAACTCGACATCAAAATAACTTGAACACGTCTAAAGCTCAAAGTTAAAGTTCTGATGAAGTTGTTTTGTGCTGAACTCCAAGTGAAGCAAATGTTTCATATTTTCACAAAATGTGTCCAGAGGTAAAAAACGGATCGAGCCATTCAGACTTCATGTTGAAACATAATTTAATTCCATCATGAAGAACTTAGAACATCAGGCTCGTGTTCATTCACTTCACTGCAGATTTCTAAGCAAAAACCTTAATTCAAGGTAATTCTGGAGGGAACCGCGCCCCCTGTTGCGCACAGAAGAGATCAGGACAGGAACCACCGAGCCTCTCCTCAGTGTGCTTCGATATTTATAAAACCTAAAGGCAGAAGAAAAGATTTGGAGCGAACTCTAAAGACTCATTCTTCTCTTGCAGTTTCATTAAAATGCCTCGCGCTTGTCGTCACCTTTACGCAAACTTGAACTTGGGCACCCGGTACACTACAGTCTCCTCCGTTGTGCACCGCGGCTTTGACTCCCTCCCTCCCCTGCTCCTCCTGCTCCTCCTCCTCCTCCACCTCCTCCCTCTCCTCCTGCAGCAGCACCACTAACCGAGCAGTAACGGGACACTTTCATCGCACCGAGCCTCCAAACCCCCGCTGCCATCTCTGGCGTGTCCGGTCTCCCTGCGCGCCTCCCACCGGCTCGGATGATGAGGATCCCGGAGAGGTGTGCGTGTGATTCTTTAACATGTGTCGCTCGGGAATGGTCGCTGACAGCCTGATCTGCCGCTGAGGGATCGGAGGGACCGCGAGGCGACTACCGGGGGATTTCTCACCGGGCTGCTTTCGGACGTGTGGAGTCAGGATGGTAAGCTGCACTTCACAAGTTGCACTGATGTCTGCGGGGGCTCGATCTGCAGCTGGGCATGTGTCTGAAGTTAACGTGTAAAATAAAGCATGCTGGGGTCTTTTCCACAACGCAACGTCCAGGGGAAGAAATCCCAGTGTTGATATGGACTGGGAGTGTGTGATTGGAAGTGGATGCATCCAGATTTGGAATTAGTCACTGGTTTTAATGGGATGTTACATGTCCTTCAACAACATCTGACTTTGACTTTAGGTTATATATATATATTAAACATGTATTTTCCTCCTCCACACAATTATCTGAACACATTATCGGTATATAATCTGAATTAAAGGTGTGTAATTAAGTGCCTGGTAAAGGTGCAAAAGAGCAGGTGCTTGTTGTGCAAGTGTGTGTATGTGGTTGTGTGGTTGTGTGTGTTTGCAAGTTAGAGAGAGAGAGAGAGAGAGAGAGAGAGAGAGAGAGAGAGAGAGAGAGAGAGTTTTCCTGTGGTGCATTAAAGCAACCCGATCCATACAAGACGTGGGTCTCTCCAATAGCTCTTGGCAAATGCAGTCACTGTTGACATGCCCATGAATATAATATAAGCTCACTGACTGAGAGCTGAACAGTGGGATCCAACCATTGAATAAAAAAAAAGTCATTAAAAAAGAACTCCATCTCTCTACAAACAGAAATACAATAAAAATGTGTGATTGGTTTATTGCTCGCGCTCACATTTGTCAGACAACTTCACTATAAGTTTGTCAATTTGTTTAAAATCAAATCAATCCTGCACAGATCCTTACAAACTCAAAACTCCAGATTTACAGGAGAATGGATTGAGTTTACGTCCCCCTCTGATATCCGTCCCCAGCTGTCTGTCCACTGCAGAGGCTGGACAACACCACGTGTCCTGCTCAGAACACCTCCTCCAATTAACTCTCCACCAGGAAAAAAAAGCAGCCAGGTCCTCAGGGTTTACAAATCGATTAATAAATAGTTGATCATACTCGGCCGCCCCCCCCCCCCCCCCGCCTGCGAGGTGGAAATGAAACACCAGCGAGGTTGACAGAAGTGATATATTGGTTCCTCCGGTTCAGGATCCTATCCCTCTGGATCTGAATTAGTGACGCATGTTTGGTGCGGTCCAATGCTTCAAACTGTCTGAGCCGTTACTGTAGATAGATCCTGAGCAGGAGGACGTGAGGGCTGACGTTCTGCTTACAGTGCAGAGTGTCGCTGGGACTGATTGTGAACGGTTGCGAGTCAGGGCTGGTCCCAGTGACAGATGAGTGTTGTATTAGTGGAGGGAAATGCCTTCTTACATATGTGTGTTCTGAAATGGGTGGAAAACGTGGGGAATTGCCTTTCGGAGCTTCCGGCTTAACCTAAATTACTGGTGCATGTGTAGGAAATCTGTTGTAGCCGTACAGTCTCAACACAAGCTGGCAGGGAGGGAAGTGCAGGGCAGTCGGCCAAATGTAAGTCCGCTCTGCTGCGAGTAGCTGGACGCTACAGAACAATGGGTCTCGGAGGATAACGCCAGCTGCTTCTACCCAGGGCCGGACTCTTTCATCATCTGCCACCAAACCATTCAAACACGGAAAACACACAGATTTCTCCTTTGTAGAAGATGTGTAGGATCTATACATCAAATACTTGGAATCCTTACATGTTCTGCAATTGAATGAAAGATACAAAGATATTTTAATTTGTATGTTGTGCAACCTTTGTTCTGTAATAATGAAATAAAAAAAGCAGTACATCTCCTAACCTATACATGAGATCAGTTATATATATACCATGATCCCGTACTGCTTCAAAAAAACACAGGAGTATCTGTTCTCTGATATAGTTGAAAGGAATATTTGTCACCGTTGAGTAACCCTGAAAATGATTGTTTTCATTCACAAATATCTGCTGCTCATAAATATAACTACTCGACGTGTGCCTGGTTGTTTTCATAGAGATCTCCTACTACTTGAGAAATTCAAACAATGGGTAAAAACTCTCTGTTTTACATCGTTAAGGAAAGTGGAAAAACGATAAATAGTGGATCTTCCCTTTTAATCGAAACCAATCCAAAAGTGAATGGGTTCCTTCTTGGCCACCTCCCTTCCACCAAGATTCAATAAGATCCGTCCAGAGATTTCCACTCCCTCCTGCAAACAGACAGAGAAAAAGCAATAATACAAACGATAGAAGGTAAATACTGATAGTGTGAGTAGACACCAGGTTCTCAGAATGCCGATATTTTGCGTAGCCATTGCAAGAAACTCACAAATATAGATTACACAGCACAGACGATGGTTGAGAAGATGTGTTTTCTCAATCGATCGTCCTAATGACACAAATGTCAGAAAGGTGCAGAAGGTCCTTTTCGTGTTCTCCTTCACTGTTTTGCAAGCAGCTGGTCTTCACGCTCCGTGTGAGCAGAAGTCAAATAAATGAACTGTGAGTTAGCTGCAGTCACTGAATGATAAACAACGTTATAATAGGGCCCAGTTTAAAAATTAACCACAACTATTAAGGGCTTCGAAACACAGCAAACCATTCTGGGCAACCGACACAGCCGGCAGTGCCAGTGCCAGGAAAATAAACTTTGGTGCGTTTTTTTTTCTTCTATCTGTTGCAGGAATCTTTGACAGCCAGTAACTCAGTGTAAGTGTGAACAACCTGAATGTTCTTTTCCTGCTGTTATTCCCCCACATTTTCCAACACCTGAGCCAAGCACGGCAGCGGCAGCCGTCGTTAATGTGATCTGATTCGGCCGTAAATTCCTCGGCTGTCAGTTGAAGTCCTCCGCTAACGACAGCCACTGCCCTTTTATAGCCGCAGAGCTGATCCGTCTTGTTTCCCGCTGAAAGGAGGTGAAACGCGGAGGGTGGAGCGCTTGCACAATCATCTCCTCCTCAACCTTTGTCTTCTGTCTCGTTCTCACTTTGTCTTGTGACACCGGCCTCCGTTCCTCTCTCTAGCCTGACATTTCCCTCTCTCTCTCTCTCTCTCTCTCTCTCTGTCTATGTCTCTCTCTCTCTCTCTCTCTCTCTCTCTGGCTCAGCGGCTGCTTGATGGCACCACATGTCCAGGCCCTCCCTAATCCCGCCTCAGTCCCTGGACACATCACATTCGGCTCCTTGACTTATCTTGTGTAGCTATCAGCCAATGATCAATCCTAACGCACTCTCTCTATCCGGGCTTTCATTCTCCAGACTCTCGCTTCAGCCCAGGATTACCCACTGATGTGATGCTGAATCCTGAGGCACCGGCTGAGTCGACTGCAGAACTCTGACAGCAACTTCAAACCCACTCCCGCTCCGATGTGACAGCGGGTTCCTTGACTCCCCTTCTTGGGTTTTTTGCTCTGTTGGTTGGAATCTAAAGCCATAGCTCATCTCTCATCGAGGGAGGGAAACTCCTCTGCTATCAGGGAGCAGTGAGACCAAAGACACTGGAGTCAAAGCTGCAGCTGTTTAGTTATTCAGTCAAACTGAGCTGTTGCAGTCAAAGTTTTTCTCATGGACACGTTTTAATGTGAGTCGCTGCACAGCACAGATTGTTGTGTCCTGGGACTGAAACCTTTTTTAGCCTCCTTCTGCCATCATCACCTGGTTTAAGCTGCCCAGTCCGGAGCGGCGTGCTTTCCAGATGCCGCCATGCCCATCATCAGCAACGCCAACCATGACTTCAGCAACCTGTCGGTCAGCGATGACAGCAGCCTCGACCGCATCTTCACCGAGATCCCTGAGACCGAGACCATCAAGGTACGAACAATGTTCATCACATCATATGAGTGATGAAGTTCTGGAAACATATTGTATCCTCAAAATATCTTGAGATGCAGCTGCTCATTCATTGAAGCTTTTGTTTTCACTCTCCAGGGTGTGTACTACCAGAGGGCTCAGTTCATCAAGCGGCCAGAGGACCTGGTGTCGGTCGACCACGGCCTGCTGGCGGTGATCAACGTTGGGGGGAATCGCTACACCTTCCCTTGGAGCACCCTGGAGCAATTCCCCCTCACCCGACTGGGCCGACTCTCCGGCTGCCGGTCCCCCGAGGACATCGCCAGCGTCTGTGACGACTATGACGAAACGTACAAGGAGTTCTTCTTCGACCGCTCGCCGTCCGCCTTCAGGGTCATCCTCAACTTCCTGGCCGCGGGGAAGCTGCGCCTGCTGCGGGAGATGTGCGTCCTGTCCCTGCACGACGAGCTGACCTACTGGGGGGTGGAGATGACTTACATGGAGCGCTGCTGCAAGAGGAAGATGTACACGCGCATCGAGGAGGTGAACGAGCAGGAGCGTCGCGAGGAGGAGTGCCGGCAGAGGAACGCCATGCAGCGGGTGCCGGTGGTGGAGACGAACTACCGTAAGGTGATGAACTGGCTGCGAGACACGATGGAGAATCCACAATCTGGTTTACCGGGGAAGATCTTCGCCTGCATGTCGGTGATCATGGTGGTGGTGACTGTTGTCAGCTTGTGCATCAGCACCATGCCCGACCTCAGAGAGGAAGAAGACAGGGTGAGTGATCCGGAGTGTGCACGCGGTACTTATTCTGCTCAAGGACAAAGGTGATCATGAAGTTACAGAGATGCTCAAAACTTAAACGTGACAAACTGGAGTACCATCATAATCTCCAACACTTTCTATTGAAAACTAAGGCCAAATTTGACCACATGTTTTTGTACAGTTTGTCCACAGCACTTATTCTTGTTTTATTCATTTCTGATTTAGGGAGATATTGTAATTCTCCAATTTAAAAACTTGTTGGCGTCACCCCCTCTTAAATATCCTTGTGTGTGTGTGTTTGTGTGTGTGTGTGTGTGTGTGTGTGTGTGTGAGAGAGTGATGGCCGTGGACGTCTACTCTGAGTCTACCCATAGCTGTGCGGGATAATGAAGCCCAAGCTGCTCGCTGAGGCCTGAACTATCTGTCAGTAAACACTGGGGAATAATGAAACAGTCTCACTGTAGCTTACACAAAAGAGAGATGCACGCACACAGATTTGCACGTAAGTCGACACACTTACAGTTTGGGGAAAAAAGGCCGCGCACGTAGGAACACACACAAAAACGTGCACTGGCAGCCACAAGCCTACACACACATTCACTGTAACAGATGCAGCTCTCTCTGTTTTTCAGTCTCTCTGTTTTCTATTTGGTCGCCAGTTTTCCGTTGCCCTCTAAGTCAAATTGTACCGCAGCAAATCCACTGCTCAGTTATGAACGGTTTCTGCTGATTAAATGAAATTACAAATACAGTTTTTCCTGCAGGCAAAGAGTAAATCAATCCATGTCTTTGCGTCAGAAAAAGTTTGCCCATATTTTCCCCGTCTGGTTACATCGGTCCTATATGTGTGCAGAAAACCCAAGACACTTGTTCAACAGCAGCCCCCCCCGTATTGATTTTGCTGTGAACAGTCACAGACTACTGATAGTGGAGAATTCAGGGAGATGGAGGAGAGCAGTAGCTGCAGAATGCTTGATGAGTCGAAAAAAGGCTTAAGAGAGGATTTAGAGAGCCCTGCCAGGAGGAGTCCGGTCGTCAGGGACAGTCATAGGAACGCAGATGGAAGAGCTAGAGTGCAGATGGAGTCTCGAGGAGGCTTCAAACCCTGTTGGACTGGGCGGTGCTGGACCTTTTAGAGTTGATCGGCTGCGGCTCAGGAGATAGACAGGGGTAGAGAGGGGTCGTCCACTAACATGAAGGTCAGTGGTTCAGCTCCTCTGCTTTCTGAAGAGCCCCCTGTGCAAGACCCTGAACCCCAGATTGCCCCTGACAGCTGTAAAGAGGGTGTGATGGGAAAGAAAAGCACCGTGGATGGAAGCACTGTTTGAAAGTGTGCACTTACGGGTGAATGGGACTGGTACTGTAAAGGACTTTGAGTGGTGGATAAGACTAGAAAAACGCTGCACGAAACACATTCACTATGATCAAAGCAATCTGTGCGTATAAGAAGAGCGGAAGGGAATCAGATACCTTTGCACATTTATATTCTCCGCACTCACACTCAGCACTTCCAGTGTATTTCCTGTCACGTAGTATCATCGATGCATCTCTGAATGAAAGTAGGAAATTGAGCTTTCCTGCGTGTGGTTCTCTCGAGTAAACACAACAACAGTGACAAGGAGTGGGAAGTCCCTGCAGGGAAACATCAAGCTGTCCTCAGGGGTGCACCTCAGCTAGCCACACACACACACACACACACACACACACACACACACACATACTTATGATTCTTTATTGATTTGTGGCCGACAAGTGCCATCAGAAAAACCTTAGTTTGTGAAACAATATATATGGTTATCTACATTCTGGGTCGTAATGGCATCATAGTTGTGTATTTGTGTGTTGGGTTGTGTCTGACATCGTACTGCCTTGTCAGGACAATGGGAATCGCAAGGTTGTCTCAGATGTGTATAGATGTGTCTCCAATGAACGGCCATTGAGGAGAATGTGTGTGATAGTAGAGTCTCCCTGCCTTGTGAGGACTTTGTATATTGTGATGACACCTGAAGGTTAATTTAAGATGCCTTTATTGAATTAAAGACAAACGTCCCTTTCGAACTCCGTGCATCCTTTACGTTAAGCAGTGCAGCCACTAGAGGGCGACGTAGAGTGGAGAGTTCCTGACCACAACATTTGGGGGAACCTGTGACAACGTACCCCTGCAGTGGTTCCATTGCATCATGTGGTTGGTGAATTCTTTGTTGGGATTGTTTCCATCTTTCTCTGCACGTCTCTGCCCGTTTCTTGGGAAGGAGGATGGTGTTCCTCTCCAAAGGTAAACAAACCCATCTGCTGCTCCCATGTTTTTCCAGTGCGAGCTCCTGAGCCTCACCATCCTCCCATGTTCGGCCACTGAGCTGAATCCTCCGGGTCCCGCGAGCTGGGTGAGGCAGGAGCATCAGAACTCCTGTCATCTTTAATTTACAAGGCTCTGCTGTTTGTCTTCGGTCCCCACTTTTGCGCTGGAGTGGGCCGAAACTCCCTCGTCCACTCATCATTCATCCTGCTTCTCTGCCTGCCTCTGTTTGGGTTCAGAGCGTGAAGAGAGAGATAAAGTTAGTGGGAGACGGAGGCGGAGAGAAGGGCAAATAGAGGGTAGGGTCTAAAGATCAACAGACTGAATTAACAAGAGATGAGAGTGACATTCTGATGGAGGTAAACACCATGTGCACATCCCTACAGCGTGATGGGGGTCTACAGGTTTACTAATGCAGCTTCTTATCTGCTGGGAGCGTGGCTGCCAAATCAGCTATAACAGAATAACCTGACGACAGAGCTAAATTAAACCTGGATGTTTGTGTTCTCCCTGCACACAGCTGTCCTGGGTAGTGACACATGTTCGCAGCTCAAACAAATTGTGCAGATTGAGACGGCTTAACTTTTCATTTGATGCAATTAAATGAGATTGCATCGTTCAAAATCAAAGTTAATTGATGTCCTATCCATAACTGAAGCTCATAGACTTTATATTTTTGTACGGCTAGCATTAAGAACAAGAAGCTAATCGCCTACAGCTGTTTCATGTCAGTGTGTCAGTTAAACGAGCCATTTAATCAAAATTAAGTGTGAGATCAAACCTGGAATTGGCAGATCACCAATGTTAAAGGACTTGGATTAGGTCCAGAGAAACTTGAACAGGACATGACTCGTATTAAATTAGAATGTAGAAAGGCACTCAGAGCCAAGGCAGTCCCCCCCCCCCCCCCCCCCCCACCCTTGTGAAACCACATTTAAATTCACCAGACACAGATTTGTGCTTTGGATCCGCACCAATTTGTTCGAATAAATATCAGTCCCCCGGCTCGGCCCCCTTATACGGAGCCGCACCAAAATATAACGGGCTCCTCCCGGACTCACACTGCGACGTTCCAATAAGTTTCATGGAAATCCGTGGAGAAGTTTTTGCATAATGCTGCTAACCAACAGACGCAGATAGTTACAGCAGGGACTGGAATAACAGTGTGTGTATGTGTGTTTGTGTGTGTGTGTGTGTGTGTGTGTTTGTGGTGGGGTTCACCTGCCTGTCAGGGGGTGCAGGTGAACTCTGCACAACTCTGATATACACTGCTTTGTTTCTTCCTCTCCTCCTGATTCCCTCCAGTCTGTTCTGTCCTCAGTTGATCCCTTCTTTCTGTACACTACATCTGGATGTGCAATACATGGCTGTGAGCTAAATGCTTCGGGGCCGGCCTTTATCTCACGGCTCGTTTTTTTTTTCTCTGATAATGGCTTCATCATTCCTCCATCTCCTGCTGTGGGCGTCTTTCTCTTGCGTGTGTCTTCTGCTCTCTATGTAAAAACTCTGACTTAAGGGAGTCAAGGCAAAGTTTTGTGTCTTTTATGCTTAAGATAAACACAACAGCAGTGTTTGGATTGGAGGGAACGGGACATGTGCAGTTTTTTCTTAAACTCTCTCAACTCTTAACCTGTCTTGAGTTTACGTCTCACTGCTGGTCAGGTACCACCCAAAGATTGTCACTTTCCAAACTGTGTTTCTGAGTTAAACTTTGCAGAATTTACTTTCTGCTATTGTCCCTCAGTTGCTGCACATGCATCACAGTTCTGGTTCCAGTTCTTTTAATATTCTCACCGGTCGATGGTGTATTTCCGGACAGGCTCCTCAGATTTGCTTCCCTTTTCCTAATTCCGTCATATTCTGGCCTGGGGAGTAATTGAAGTGAATCTTTTATGTCCCCAATGCCATGAACTGGAGTGGGACATGCTGTCCAATTATTACGTCCCCGGACATCAATTCCAAGTAAAGAACGAGAGAGAGAGGAGCAGAGAAAGAGACTGAGAGAGAGGGAGACAGTAGCAGCTCTGGATTGTTAGTTTTAACACGTTTCCTGATTGACTATCCACTCGTTCTCAAGCAGAGACTTGTCAATACTCTTATTGAACCGCAGAACCTGTCTGGGTAAGTGATTATTAGGGTGTGTGAGTTCTCCTTCTATCCAGAGACAAAAAAGAGAAGAAAGGAGGGAGAGGGAGACAGTTGGAGATAATGTGTCTCGTGACGTCTGAGGGGACGATAAGGTAATTGTTTACGTATCAGGAGGAGGGAATAAGAGGAGTGTGCTTGGGTTGAGGTGAAGGAGCAGGAGATAAAAAAAGAGGAGGGTGTAAACACTAAACCAGCCATGGATCCTCCTTTCTCTCCTCTCCCTCCCAGTGGAGCTGTTCAAACTTTAAACAGTGAGACCAAGTCCTTGGCACGTGATGAAGAGGAGACACACGTCAAATCAGCAGAGCACAAAACATGTAAATGTGATGTACGTAAGAGAGGACTTGCAGTAGCAGAGAACAGGACATGCATGTACTGTCTGTCTATGTTTTACTACAGCCAGATTTGAGCATTTTTTTAAATCAAACTTTAACAGTTTAAGTGAAATAAAAACAAATAAAACGATAGAGATATTCAGATGATGATGCCAGTTAAAGGAATTGCCTCAGAAACTGATGATGCTGCTGACCCACGACATCTGCAAGTTCTACAAATCGATTTGTTACGCTCCAATACCACGTCGATACAATTCTCTTCTTCATCATCATCGCTCCAAAACCCCGTTTGTGCTGTCACTCAATAATTCATGCCACTGGTATGCATCCATCTAACTATCCTATCATCCATTCATCCATTCATCCATCTCTCCATTCATCCATCCATTTCTCCATCCATCCTTTCATCCTTTCATCCTTTCATCCATTCATCCATTCACCCATCGATACATCTCTCCATTCATCCATTCATCTATCCATCCTTCCATCTTTTCATCCTGTCATCCTTTCATCCATTCATCCATTCATCCATTCACCCATCCATTCATCTCTCCATTCATCCTTTCATCCTTTCATCCATTCATCCATTAATCCATTCACCCATCCATTCATCTCTCCATTCATCTCTCCATTCATCCATCCTTTCATCCTTTCGTCCTTTCATCCATTCAGCCATTCATCTATCCATTCATCCATCCATCCATCTCTCCATTCATCCATTCATCCTTTCATCCATTCATCCATTCATCCATTCACCCATCCATCCATCCATCTATCCATCCTTTCATCCTTTTATCATTTCATCCATTCATCCATTCATCCATCCATCTATTCATCCATCCATCCATTCATCCATCCATTCATCTCTCCATTCATCCTTTCATCCTTTGATCCATTCATCCATTCATCCATTCATCCAATCATCCATTAATCCATTCACCCATCCATTCATCTCTCCATTCATCTCTCCATTCATCCATCCTTTCATCCTTTCATCCTTTCGTCCTTTCATCCATTCATCTATCCATTCATCCATCCATCCATCTCTCCATTCATCCATTCATCCAATCATCCATTCACCCATCCATCCATCTCTCCATTTATCCATCCATCTATCCATCCTTTCATCCTTTCATCCTTTTATCCTTTCATCCATTAATCCATTCACCCATCCATCCATCTCTTCATTCATCCATCCATCTATCCATCCTTTCATCCTTTCATCCTTTTATCCTTTCATCCATCCATCCATTCATCCATCCATCCATCCATTCATCCATCCATTCATCTCTCCATTCATCCTTTCATCCTTTGATCCATTCATCCATTCATCCATTCATCCAATCATCCATTAATCCATTCACCCATCCATTCATCTCTCCATTCATCTCTCCATTCATCCATCCTTTCATCCTTTCATCCTTTCATCCTTTCGTCCTTTCATCCATTCATCTATCCATTCATCCATCCATCCATCTATCCATCTCTCCATTCATCCATTCATCCTTTCATCCATTCATCCATTCATCCAATCATCCATTCACCCATCCATCCATCTCTCCATTTATCCATCCATCTATCCATCCTTTCATCCTTTTATCCTTTCATCCATTAATCCATTCACCGATCCATCCATCTCTTCATTCATCCATCCATCTATCCATCCTTTCATCCTTTCATCCTTTCATCCATTCAGCCATTCATCTCCCCATTCATCCATTCATCCATCCATCCATCCATCCATCTCTCCATTCATCCATTCATCCATTCCCCATTCATCCATCTCTCCATCCATCCATTCATCCACCCAGTAGGTTTAGCAGGGTTTTCCAGACATCCCACACTTTCATCTCCTCCTCTGGGATCTGGTGGAGTTTCCAGTCCAGAATGAATACACAATCTTTCGATCACTTCTCAGATCTCATGACTGTCTGTGTGAGTCGTAGATCGACAAATAAAATCTAAAGCTTTGCCTTCCAGCTCAGCTGCCTCTTCAGAGCTACAGTCTGGTATAAAGCCTGCATTAGTGCTGATGCTGCACCGATCCACCTGTCCACCTCCATCCTCCATCCTCCTCTCACTCGTGAACCAGACCCAGAGAAAACTAAACCTCCTTCCACTTGAGGCAGCGACTAACCCTCAACTCGTAGAGAGAACCACGGCCTCCGATATGCTGCTCGCTTCAATTTGAGTGAGCATAATGCAATCAAGGTTTTTCCCAGCATACGATTTTATAATGCATAATGTGATTCACTCCCACACCTGAGATGTGATACTGTAACAGGAGATGCAAAGCTCTGTCAGTGAGTCTTTAAATGACTCAGTTTGTGTCTTTGTATTCTGCCTCTTTATTCACTGAGTCTTCTCGCAACGTCGTCCGAGCCGTGACGACAGAGCACCATCATCAATCATAAGCCCTGTGTGTGTCTGTGTGTGTGTGTGTGTGTATTTGTGTGTGACAACAGGGACACAGAATTAAGAACGCATTCTTCCCCTTGCCTCATTTAATCTCCCCGCTCCTTGTTATTTCCAGCCTCTATTAAATGAACGTGAAGGGAACATGAATGTGGTGTTTGTGATGTCTGTTGGCTCGGCAGGGCGACACTGTAGCCAGTAGCCAGACACAGAGACTATAAGTCAAGGAAAGTAAATAAGAGTGTAGTCAGCTCTGGTTGCTTTGGAGAAAGAGAACGAGGGAGAGGATGGAGAGACTGAAACAGAAATAAATTCAGTCCATAGAGTGGTGGTATAAAGCCGGTGGGAAGTTTAGAGTCAGAGGGATATGATTTACAGTAGATAACTTCATCAGAACTGAGATACTGTGACATAGATAACTTTTATCTTCAGTATACGTCAAAGTTATACATTTATAAATTGCAACTCTCCATTTACGTCTGTGCTAAAGAGACAAGGCATTTCTCAGTCTTGCACACCCCCAATTATTTATTTTCATGGTTGAACTATATGCTAATTACCAGACTGTGACTAAGCATTCACTAATAATAAGAATACAGAAGCCTTTCCTATACTTTCACGTCTGCAGACTTGCATGCACAGCGTCGAGCAGACTCTCTCCCTGTTACAGCCTATCTGGTCATGAGCTGTGTTCCCGGTGATGTGCTGCACGGCTGCCAAGTGGGATTATGGAGGAGAACAGCGGAGCATGAGATGTTTATCCTGTCTGTGCCGGGACAGGATTCAACTGCATCGTCACACAAAAGCCCAACGCGGTCGAGTTTGGCTCGTGAGATCTGAACATGTGACACCGGAGAGTGTTCTGTACTGTTAGCTGGAGAGAGAGGGGAGGACTTTTGTAGTTTTGCACATTATGAAGATGTAGAAATACCCATATCTATTTCCAACACTCTGGTTCCCTGCTCTCAGTTTCCTACTTTAGTTTCTACTTGTTTGCACCGACAGCTCCTTGTTTATTCTGCTCTCCCCCTGCGGGACATGGACCAAACCAAAATGTCAGAGTCAAACGTTAATGAAGGTAAATAAAGGTCATTTATTTCATTGGACTAAAGATCATAGGGTTGAGCATGCACAAGATGTACCAGGTCAAAACATATGGAGTTTGCATCAACAGACAAACCAGTGGTGAATTCTATATACTGTATACTATGTTTGAACTGGATTCTTTAATTGCCAGATACAAACTGGACTGGTAACATGTTTGTCGACCAGGTTTGGCTGGACAGTCTCTGGTCTTGAAACACAGACACTGAAAACAGACAGTGTTCGAGAAGCAGGCACATAACAAGCAATCTAAGTTTAATATACTGTGTTGCTACATCTCGCTTCTCAAGGGCAGATCAGCAATGAAATGAAAACTCGCCTGAGGCTGAATTAATTTGTCATTTAGTTTTGCCCAAATACAACAACACAGCCGTGCTATTCACGTACTTTAAACTCGATTCAATGCCCCATTGATCTCACTTAATATTCTTTAGTGCTGTTTAGTTTCATGGTGGCCTCCCCTGACAAAGAGATATCTCTAATAAAAAGACTTTACTTGACTGAGACGGCAAAACCAAAAGAAAGGAAATGATGATTTAACATTTTCCCACAGACACACACAAAGTTGTGCAGATTGTTGAATTGGAAGCTCACAGTTTGAAAAAGAACATTACTGCAGCAGAACAAGTCGCTGTGTGTGTTACTAGAAAAACTTTGTGCTCAGATAGTAAACTTATTACAAAACAGTACATTAGAACTCATCCATCCATGTCTCATCGACTAACATGGAGGAGGCAGATTCTATGGTCTGTACTGCAGCCAGCCCCCAGAGGTGATAAAGACACTTTGGCTTCACTTATCAGGAGCTGTGTTATGTTGTCTATCTTTATATACAGTCTGTGTGTGGGAGTGGGACATGATACCCCACTGAGGACACACACCAGCTGGACAGGTGAGGGTGACACAGGGAAAAGAAAAAACACAAAGTGCACAAAATACACAAATGCAAATACAAAACACAAAACAAACACACCATCAGCTCTTTCCCCTGAGATTATATCCACCCCAGCAGGTGTCCGCCTCTGCAGGGTCGCCCTCTCTGGTCACTGCAGTCCATCAGAATCCAATTCTCCTCCGAGCCATCGAGGAATCAAACGGCCGGCCTTCACACTGCTGCTGCACGCTGAAGTCAAACGCACCCCGCACACCATACCGCCTCATAGCAGCAAAACCTGCAGGCTCTGCAGCAGATGTGTGTGTGTGTGTGTGTGTGTGTGTGTGTGTGTGTGTGTGTGTGTGTGTGTGTGTGTGTGTGTGTGTGTGTGTGTGTGTGTGTGTGTGTGTGTGTGTGTGTGTGTTGTGTGCATTCTTTCTCTTTCAATCCAATGGGAAACAAAGTCTGTTTATTGCTTGCATAACCTTGTGAGAGTAAAAGTGAATGTTGCTCTCTCACTCTCTCTCTCTCTCCATGTGTGTGTCTGTGTGTGGGTGTGTGTCCGTGTGTGCGTGCGTGCACTACATCACTACAGCAACTTTGATTTTACACCACTTTTAACATTATTGAATGAGGAACTAAGAGAACGACACAAAGCAGCTTTTGTAGCATTTGTCAGAGGAAATTCAAGGCTTCATTTAAAGTGTTTAGTAAGTTTGTGTGTCTTGTGTGTGTGTGTGTGTGTATGGGGGGGGGTGATGGGTTCCAGCACAAAATCTATTCTGCGAAATGATTTTTGAGGTTTTATAACGATGCAGAACAATTTCTAATCCCATATCCGTTTAAATAATCCTGAAACAAAGACCTGAACAAACTGGATAGTGAAGCCCTCAATGTGTGTGTGTGTGTGTGTGTGTGTGTGTGTGTGTGTGTGTGTGTGTGTGTGCGTGTGTGTGTGTTGTGTGTGTGTATGTGCAGCATCCTGACGGATGGAGAATAGAGACTTATGGGGTGTGAAGGGATCCCCATGCCTCATATGTCACCTCATCTTTTCCTCATCAGCCGATCTTGTAATCCCCCCCGCTCCTCTATCCTTCCACACCACTTACCCGCCCACTCTCTTTTCATTTGTCCTCTCCTCTCCTCCGTCGGCCCGTCGTACCGCACCATCCCTCTTTCATTTCTCTCCATTAAGGTGTTTGGGCGTGAACAAGCTGTTGGTCTGTGTTGGTGATGGGCCCGCTTGGCAGCCTCTCGCATGGAGATGAAACTGGTCGGCTCGGCTCTCCCACTCATGTCTGTGTTATGGTGCTCGGTGAATGGAGTCAGTGGACAGTACAGACTGGTTGTCTGTAGCTCTTTTATTATTATTGACCACAGCTCGACCGATGTCTGCGTTTGTTTGCCAATTTGACTTTTTTTATTTTACAGAATTAAAAAAATGCATAAACAATGCATTCTTCTTTACATTTTAACAAAATATTAGTTTATTAGCTTCATTCAAGCTCTACACACTTGGTTGTATTTGAATTTTCTTTGGATTCATTTTAAAATATGTATATATCAGCCAATATATTATCATAAATGTTTCACTCCCTTATTTAACTTCCCCATTTAATTTCTGTATCGGCCTTAACCCCCAGAAATCTATCGGTCGGTCTCTAAATCAATTCTTGACAATGACTGTGTGGAAACACACGTGACTACATGCTGTATCCTGTGTGTGTTTGTGCGTACATGCGGATATCAGCTTTCAGGAGAACAGCCCGATGACGAGTGGAGGTGTCATGGTATACAGGCCCTTCAATAACCCATGACTAGTGAACACGGCACTCGATGTGCAGTATTTCAGGTAGTGTCCGGTGCTGTGGCGTTCAACCGCGTCCCTTCTCCTTGTCTTTCCGTGTCTGTCTCCGTCACCGCACTCCCCTCCGTCCTCAATTCTTCTTGAGAAGCTTTTAAAAGTGAGCGGAAGGTCTCAGCGCCTCAGTGGTGCAGTGCATGTTCATGGTCCACTGCCAGGTGAAGTGGATTGATGGGCTGAATCTTTTCTTTTGTTCCCCTTTTCCAAAAACCTCTGGATCCGGAGGTATTGCTGAATCATCATTTTTTCACCTCTTGCACCCAAGAGAGAGATTAAAAAAGAGAGAGATGAAGAGGCAGCTGAGAAAAGAGGTATAGAACGACATGCAAAGTTAAAAGCCAGACACCCGGGAGCACTCCTATAAGGACTGTTACCAAACTGCACCGGTTAGAAAACCACCTGACCACGTGTCACTCGTGGAACCGTGTGGCGATGGGAGGAGTCGTCATAACCGGCCCAAGACAGTGAGATATGAAGCTTGATCCGAAACCACAAGTAGAAAAACACATTTATAATTCAGTGCTCTAGAAGCTTTTTCTTGTCCAACAGTAAACAGAAACATTTACACTTCAAACAGAGTGACCTCTCTGTTGAAGCCCCTCACAGCCGACTGGTGCCCGGTGGATGAGAGGCTGTCAGCGAGACGCAGCCGAGCAGCATTCACGCCTGAGAGATAATAATTAAATCAAACCATGTGCTTTGCTTCAATCCAGATTAAGAATGACAATGAAACACATGCACAGTGTGAGCATTTAATGTGTTTTCTGTGTTAGGAGATATGTATGTTTAAGTGCCACATAAGTGAAAGACAGATACATACTATGATTTAATGTACCTAGCCAATACTATTAAATAATGTAACACACTGGATAAAAGTATGAATATAACCAGTTTATGTATAGACTGAAAACCATGTTTCTGTAGGCTACAGCAGAGGCATAGCCAAACATAAGTATGTCAGTATATTTATCATTTAATACACATAAAATGATTATATACTATGGTTCTCAAACACATATTTCAGGCTTTTCTTGTTTCTGCCATCGCTCTTATTCCTTTTTGTCTGTTTTCTCCCTCCTGGTATAAAAATTTCACAGGTCACATATTAAATTCCAGTCGGGTCACATCCAGCTGACTTTGCCTCAGTTCCAGTATTTCTCACTTCTTTCATTGAGCTGAAATGTCAAAAGTCTCAAAAAGTTCAGCTCTGCCTTAAAAATATTTTGGACTTTTCAGCTCAACTGTATACGTCGGATACAGTTGAGCTGAAAATGTTTTCATCACAAACATCAAATTTCAAGATTTTTCTTCTTAGTAACGCATCACAATGTGTCACAACTTCTGAAATGTAGAAACCAACACAGACACACTAATGTACATTGAAAATCATATAAATTTCCAGTAGGTTGGAGTAGTTTAACAAAGTTCAGCTACATGTTCTTATGAAATATGTGTTGCTGGACGACAGGTGACTTTTCTACCTGGTGACGTGACAGCTAACAAACTAACCTACAACAGTCAGTCCCAGTCTATAGAGTCTATACAAACATGGTATAGAGCATAAACCCCGCCTCCTCCACGTTAGTGCATGAGACATGGGACATAGTAAGTCACAGTAGAATATCATATTTTCTCAAAGATGTTTTTTGTCATTTTAGTTAGTTCTTATCACACTGATTTTTGTCAAAGTGATAACTTTACTGATAAGTTAGCTTTTTAATACTCAGGAAAAACAGGATGAAGTGTCATTATTGACAAGTAAAACCAGTGCGGCCAGATGTACGATAATTATCATATTTTTATGTATGATGGTAACATGACATGACTTTTTTGAACCACATTCTGAGCAATGTTTCAAAACAACTGCACCTCGGAACCTCAACACAACACAATCTCAGTATTGAGTGTCCCATCCCCACTCTGGTCGTGTTTGATAATTTTCCTTAAAACATGATAATTTTAATCTATTGTTTAGCTAAAACTGTGTAAGATTTCTTCAGCTTCATAGTAGCTGCACCTTTAGTTAGATTAGGGCCTGAGTTATATAGTTATATAGTCAATTTAGTAACGACCCTCTCAATGGACATTGCAGACAAACAGGCCAGAGATCTTCGGGACTTATTATTCAGATTTTGACAACAAATGATTATAATGTCAGATGTGCAATTAAAAGCACTTTAGACAGTTGCTGCAGGAGCTTTTCTGTTTGAGTCCTTAATTGATTCATCATTTATATTATTCAGTGTTATTGTCTTGTGGTTTGTTCATCAGATTGATTTGTGCTTCAGCTGTTCTGAAGAGTGACCACTTTATCCAACAGCGTAATAATGATAGATGTTTCCCATGTGGCGACTTTAAATGTCCCCTCCTGCACCCCCGCCACATTCTTTGTCTTAATTTGACATTGAGAGATGTTAATACGGACGATAATGTGAATCCCTGTGTGTGTGTGGGACAGCTGCTGGGGTGAACAGAGTCGCTGTTGAAATGAGCTGTCACTGGCAATAGTTCCAGAGAGAGTTGTACAGAGGAGATAAGGTCAGGGACATAGTGGGTATTTGTTGTGTGTGTGTGTGCGTCTGAGTGTGTGTGTGTGTGAGCCAGAAGTAGAAAGCTTCTAGCTGTAACAAATGGCCTATCGCTCTCAGGTTGAAAACGGTGTTGCAAAGCCCTGATGGACCTAAAGTCAGCACGGCAGAGAGGGAGAGAGAAAGCAGAGGGTGAGGTGGGGAATACATGAGAGGGGGGGGGGGGGGGGGGTGCACACCAGAGACATAACATGTGAAATGTGGGGAGAAGGTGTCGGGACAGACTGGACTCTCTGGACATCAGAAAAGAAACAACACAAGGAAGGCACGCAAGCTCACGGAGGAGGAGAGGTGTTAGATTTAATATCGGGGTGAAAGGCTGAAGTGGTGATTCCTCAAGGAGAAGACAGATTCAAACTATTGGATGTGTCGTCTCGCTGTGTATATTGTGTGTGTGTGTGTGTGTGTGTGTGTGTGTGTGTGTGTGTGTGTCCGCAGCTTGAGAGGAAAACATCCCCCAGTCAGTCTCTCAGACCTCTGGAGAAATCAGGGATTATTTGGATTAAGCTTATTGTGGTTCCACTTTTTACTGTGTGGGCTGCTGCTGCATGCAACTGTTAAAGAATATGTGCCATAGTGGAAGTTGACAGTTTCTTCCTTCAACTGTTTGTGTTGGTCACTCGTAATGGATCGTGATTATTCTTCACTGTTTCCTGTGTCATGTGAATAAGAACGTGAATGTTTAAGATACTGATATGAAGCACAGTTAAAGGTGGAAAACACAACACGCATCCCCTTTAATAAATCTTGTATATCACCTGAAAGCCTTTTTACTGCTTAAAGCCATAAAAAAAAGCACTCAGAAATATCCTCTGATAAAAATCTAGCCACTGTGGGAAATAACCCACTTTGTATCAAACCAGTGCAGAGTGGCTGCCACAGTGATGAGCCATTTATTACAATCTCTATTCCCGCAATTCACAGAACTCCCATAGCTTTTCCAATGATACTGAGTAAATCAGACTGAATATTAAGGATTGTTGCATAAAATGATCCAGAAGGCACAGATCTTTGTTTTATCTACTAAGGGGTTTGTTTGTTTTGTCTATGAATAACTTTAACATTGTATAGACCCAAATGGGTGACTAAATATCTAACATGGGCATTTCCACTGGATGGATTGTTGCAGCCAAAGAAAACATGGAGCCTTGAATTTTCTGTCTACAAATTATGTAGCTTTAATCACAAGTGAGATAAAGCTGATATAGGAAAACTAATATTCCAAGCAGGACTTTGAATTCAATCTCATTGACGCAACATATTTCGTTTTGATATTCCGACTCTGACCTGATTCAAAAACATAATTGGATTAAGAGATGTGGGACGTACCGATGCAGTTTGGGTTTTATTGGAGCATTCTTTGGACATGTGCACTTAGAGTGTGGATCTCCATTTGTTTTTTTATGGTTGTATGCAACACACGGCATCTTGCTTGGGATAATACATTTAAAATAAATGCATTCCCCTTTCAGGTCAGAAACACATTTTTGTCCTGTTATAAAAGACTTGGATATTATTCCTTCATAACACAATAAAGCTGCAGTCTGTTTTGTGGACCTGCCTGAAGCATAGTTTGCAAAGTGCATCTTTTTGGTCCATGTCAGACTTTTAATATCCAAGCCGCGTCCAGGAAACAGAAATTGCCTTTTAGGTACGAGATCGTCTATTTGTCTTTGCTGGTCGGAGTCCTTCCCCTGTCTGGATTTATCTTGTTCTGAGTCATGTCCTCTCTCCTCCATGTTTGTTTGTGTTGCTGCCGTACAAATTCCCTGCCTGCATCCGCGCTCTGTGGAATAACACAAGGCATACTCCGAATGACAAAAAATATGGCTGTAAAAAGTGGAATCTAAGGGATGTCAGGGTATGATATGAAATGATGGATGCGTTCCCGTCGTTACATGACGCACGTCGTCTTAATGCTCAGCCCTATGCATCACTGCAGGAATGAAGTGAAAAGGCTAAGAGTCAAAGTGGGCTGAGGGGACAGGACGAGACACAAGTATGAAAGATGCATGATGCGTAGAAAAAAAAATCTGTAAAGGTTGTGTTTCTCTTAGAGGAACGCTGAATGAATGAGGGATTTAAACAGGAGAACCAAAGGGATGTGAGAATGAAGGACGAGAGGGAGGGAGTCCGGAGAGGGAGATGGAGGAGGAAACAGAATGAGTGATGAGAAGGTGGAGGCAGAGGCAGGAGGAGGAGAAAGGAGAGGGTGGCAGAGAGAGAAAAGAGGGATGAGAGGGACGGAGAATAGATGAGAAGGAGTGTGAAGACAGAAGATAAATGAGGAGCGTGAACAATGAGGAAAGTGGAGAAAATGCAGAGGAGCTAATGATACGAGAGGCTGAAAGAATACACACCTTAACATAAATCCACATGGTCGCATATTCAGCATTATATTGTAATTTTACTAAAATAAGGAAAGAATTCTGTTGTTTACTCGTATAAATATGAAAAAAGCTGAATAACTTTCTCGATCTGCCCGAGAAACCCTCGTCCTGCACAGAGGAGCTGATGGATTGTCTTCAGTGTAGCTGAAGGGACATTCTGAGTCCATAACTTACCAGCCCCCTGTTGTCAGTGGCTGCAGCCAGACGATCCAAAGATGGACAACGCCGGAGGACGTTTTCCTCCCAAGAAAAAAAACGACAACATCGGCTGTTTCAGCAAACGTCCGATAATGAAAAATGTGACTTCAAGTGACAAAGAGTTCTAGTGGCTCTTATGACTATTTTCTACGAGGAGCCGAGGAGGAAGTAAAGTGAGGAGGTTGGAGTGGATGTACACGTCAACAAAACAAAAAACGCTAACTTCAGAGGCTTTCACACCTGCGTTGTCTTCTATGGATTTTTCTGTTTAGTCCGACCCTAAGTAGCAGGTGTGAAAGGTTCCTCAGACTAACAGACCAAAATTTCATCCGAACTAAAGAGATAAGTCCCGGTTTTTGCAATGTGAATCTATATATTTTTGAATAGTTCAGACTTTGAACAGGAAGTTGTGGCAGCAATGGAAGACCGGATAACTTATAGTCTTCACCTAACAACCAGGGATGTTCATTTTGCTGCTAGTTATACCGTGATTATTTTTACAGGTTTCAAACAAACAGAAATACTACTTCTCATTTTGCACTTTATTCAAAAATAATTAGCAAACACAACCGACATATTGACAACACGTCCATGTCAGAAGCTCCTCTGTCTACAAACCAATCAATAAGTCAACGCAGCCCGAATAGGTGATGCAACAGGACATAAATATGGTAAGCGTGCTGCGTCATTTCCTGTTTTCTTGCCACTGGTGGTGGTCGCTCTGCGAATTAGCTCCGCTGCTAAAACACAACTGTTTCTCTGTAGCACTACAGCTAAAATCACCGGTCTGTAGTTAAACACTCGCACATACCAACCCTTACTCTATCGTGCTTAGTGATTCTGTGTTCTGTTTGAGCTCACCCTCGCAGCTCTATAGCAGCGATGTCTTCTCTCTCTCCCTGTTGCTCCACTGCTCTCTCTTGCTCCGAGTGTCTAATGTTTACTTACTCCTCTGCCTCCCTTAACAGTAGTGGTACATGTAATAAATGTAGTGTGTTGATAGTGATGGAGGCTCGGCTTAGCGACTTAGAAGCTCGGCTCAGCAGCTTAGAAACTCCGTTAGCTGTAGTTAGCCGGCTCCCGCTAGCCGCGGAGCCACCTAGCTTATCACGTGGCTTAGCCTTAACTAGCAGTCCCCAGACTAGTCCCGTGCAGCCGGGAGCGCAGGGCAGCTGGGTGACAACCCGGAGGGGGCATAGTGCTAGACTTAAAAAGCCCACGATTAAAGAGCCACCAGCTCACGTCTCAAATAGATTCGCTCCACTCAGCGAGGCACCCGCTGATAAACAGACTCTGATTATTGGCGACTCGGTTCTGAGAAACGTCAGGTTAGCGACACCAGCGACTATAGTTAATTGTATCCCAGGGCCGGCGACATCGAATCTAAACTTAAGTTAATGGCTAAAACTAAAAAAGGTAAATACAATAAAATCGTAATTCACGTCGGCAGCAACGACTCCCGGCTTCGCATGTCGGAGATCACTAAAGTTAATGTTGAGTCCGTGTGTGCTTTTGCTAAAACGATGTCGGACAAAGTAGTTTTCTCTGGCCCGCTCCCTAATACAACAGGTGATGACATGTTTAGCCGCATGTTGTCTTTTAACCGCTGGCTGTCGAAGTGGTGTCCTGTAAACGGCGTGGGCTTTATAGATAATTGGCAAACTTTTTCGACAAAACCTGGTCTTGTTAGGAGAGACGGCGTTCATCCCACTTGGGATGGAGCAGCTCTCTTATCTAGGAATATTACTCAGTCTATTACATGACAACCCATAGTTGGGACCAGGAAGCAGAGCTGCAGTGCTAAACACTTCTCTGCGCTCCCTCTGGATCAATCACAAAACCCCATAGAGATTGTGTCTGTTCACCGTCCGATTAAATTATTGAAATTAAACAATAACAGAGCGAGAACTCCACACAAAAATTTAATACAAATAAAAACAACCTCTGAAACAATACAGGAAACCCAGACTTTTAAATGTGGTCTTTTAAACATTAGATCACTGGAAAAAAAAGCTCTTTTAGTTAATGAAATAGTCTCCGATTACAACATAGATTTACTGTCCCTCACTGAGACGTGGCTACATCCTGATGAATATGTCAGTCTAAATGAATCTACTCCCCCCAGTCATATCAATTCACAGGTTCCTAGAGAAATTGGGCGAGGAGGTGGAGTTGCTGCTATTTTTAACTCCAGTCTATCAATTAATCCTAAACCTAAACTCAGCTACAAATCATTTGAATGTCTGGTTCTTAGTCTTCCACGCCAATCCAGGAACCACCAACAGCCAATCATATTTGCCGTAGTTTACCGTGCTCCCAGGGCTTATACTGAATTTTTAAAGGAATTCCCTGAGTTTTTATCAAACTTAGTCCTAAAGACCGATAAAATTATTATTGTTGGTGACTTTAATATTCATGTTGATAATAATAAAGATTGCCTTAGCGTAGCATTTATTTCAATACTAGACTCTATTGGTTTCAGTCAGTGTGTGCACAAACCTACTCATTGTGGTAACCACACACTTGACCTTGTATTATCGTACGGTGTCGGAATTGAAAATTTAACAGTACTTCCGCGCAATCCAGTTCTATCAGACCATAATTTAATAACCTTTGATTTTTCAATAACTGAATATATGCCACTAATAAAAAATTCATTTTCTAGATGTCTACCTGATAGTGCTGTAGCTAAATTTAAGGAAATAATCCCAATTACATTTAAACCCGTATTAGCAGTAGATATAAACAACAAATTCTTTAAAACCCTGAGCTCCATTGAGATCGACCACCTCGTCGATAGCTCTGCAGACTCATTACGATTAACATTAGACTCAATAGCGCCTCTAAAAAAGAAAAATGTCAAACATAGTAAATTAGCTCCGTGGTATAATTCCCAGACAAATGAGTTAAAACAATTATCAAGAAAACTAGAAAGGAAGTGGCGCTCCAGCAACCATGTTGAAAATCTAATAGACTGGAAGAATAGTGTTAAAGAATATAAAAAGGCTCTCCACAAAGCAAGAGCCGCCTACTATTCAAAACTAATAGAAGAGAATAAAAACAACCCCAGGTTTCTCTTCAGCACTGTAGCCAGGCTGACAGAGAGTCACACCTCCACCGAACCCAGTATTCCTCGATCCCTATATAGCAATATCTTTATGACCTTTTTTAATGATAAAATTCAAACTATTAGAAATAAAATCAACCATCTCCTGCCCTCAATTGGCACTAATACCCTCCCAACAACAGAGATCTCAGAAACGGCTGAGAATCCTACCCATTACTTAGACAGCTTCTCTCTGATCACCCGTGATCAGTTTACCAAATTAATCTCAGGTTCTAAACCAACAACCTGTATCTTAGATCCCATTCCTACCAAATTACTTAAAGAAATTCTGCCCCTAATTGATAGTTCGTTACTTAACATCATCAATCTGTCATTATCATCAGGTTATGTACCACAGTCTTTTAAAATAGCTGTCATCAAACCCCTACTCAAAAAACCCACCCTAGACCCAGAGGTTTTAGCCAATTACAGACCAATATCTAATCTCCCCTTCGTCTCTAAAATCTTAGAAAAAGTTGTTGCCAATCAGCTGTGTGAGTTTCTCCGGGAAAATAATATATATGAAGACTTTCAATCGGGGTTTAGAGCCAATCACAGTACAGAGACAGCCTTGGCAAAAGTCACTAATGACCTTTTAATAGCCTCAGATCAGGGACTTGTGTCTGTCCTCGTTCTGTTAGATCTCAGTGCAGCATTCGACACAATTGACCATCAAATTTTATTACAAAGACTCAAACAGTTAATTAACATTAATGGAACCGCCCTTAACTGGTTTAAATCGTATTTTTCTGATCGCTCCCAATTTGTGCAAATTAATGATGAGTCATCTGTGCGCACCAAAGTTAACCAGGGTGTTCCACAGGGCTCTGTGCTCGGCCCAATTTTATTCTCATTATATATGCTTCCACTAGGAAACATTATCAGGACACACTCGGTAAATTTCCACTGCTATGCGGATGACACCCAGTTATATTTGTCAATAAAACCTGAACAAAGTAATCAATTAACTAAACTTCGAACATGTCTCAAGGACATAAAAACCTGGATGACCCGCAATTTTCTCTTATTAAACTCAGACAAAACAGAGGTTATAATACTTGGCCCCAAACACCTTAGAGATGCATTATCTAATGATATAGCTGCGCTAGACGACATTGCCCCTGCTTCCAATGAAACCGTCAGGAACTTGGGATTGATCTTTGATCCTGATTTATCCTTTAATTCTCACTTAAAACAAATTTCTAGGACCGCTTTTTTCCACTTACGTAATATTTCCAAAATTAGACATGTCCTTTCCCAAAAAGATGCAGAAAAACTAGTCCACGCCTTTGTTACATCGAGACTGGACTATTGTAATTCATTATTATCTGGCTCCAGCAGTAAGTCGTTAAAGACTCTACAGCTTGTCCAAAATGCCGCAGCACGTGTCCTGACGAGAACAAAGAGAAGAGAGCACATTTCTCCAGTATTAGCGTCGCTACACTGGCTTCCAGTTAAATCTAGAATAGAATTTAAAATTCTCCTCCTCACCTTCAAGGCCCTTAATAATATGGCGCCTTTTTACCTTAAAGAGCTGTTAGTACCTTATAAACCCGCTAGAGCACTCCGCTCCCAGAATTCAAGCCTACTTGTCGTCCCTAAATTCTCTAAAAAAAGAGTAGGAGCCAGAGCTTTTAGCCATCAAGCCCCTCGGCTGTGGAATAATCTACCACTTTCAGTTCGGGAGGCAGATACCATCTTTTCATTTAAGAGTAGACTCAAAACCTTCCTTTTTGATAAAGCTTATAGTTAGAGCTAATTAGTGCGCCAGAACGTTACTTGTTCTATTTTATGACACATGACACACGGAGCTTCTCTTTCCAGCTTCTCCTTCCTCTTCTCCATCCCTATCCCCCTTCCCCGGAATCCCTTTGCTTTATCACCCGCAGATCCAGGGCCTCTGTGGCCGCACCATGGATTGCGGTTTGTGGATCGTACACCGGGGGTCGCGGTGGTGGATCCATTGTGGCGGATTCTGGGCTGATCGTGGTGCTGGTGGCGGACCCTGTGTCGCGTTGGCATTGGGCACGGGCGGTGGACCAGGACCGCGGTGGTGGCTTGTGATGGGTCCTGGTGGGCGGCGGTGGACGGAGACTGAGGACTGGAGTGGCGTCTGGTCTGGATGGTGGATCGTGGTCTGGATGGTTGCTGACCATGGACTGTGCTTGCAGCGGGACTGCTTGGCATGTCATGTTGGGGTTGTCCTTCGGGATGTCTACCCTCATCAAATGCTGCTAGAGACTTTGATTATTGATGATGTTTTCCTGCACGTGGCATCTATTGCACTTCTGTCCGTCCTGGGAGAGGGATCCCTCACATGTGGCTCTCTCTGAGGTTTCTACATATTTTTACCCTGTTAAAAGGGTTTTTAGTAGTTTTTCCTTACTCTTGCTGAGGGTTAAGGACAGAGGATGCCACACCCTGTTAAAGCCCTATGAGATGAATTGTAATTTGTGAATATGGGCTATACAAATAAAATTTGATTGATTGATTGATTGAAATATGTGTCATGCATAAACATTTCAGTCTATTATAGTTTAATATCTAAACTTTATTCCAAACGCAGTTTTTGAAGCCCATCTTTCAAAGTTAATGCATTCAGTGGCCTTTGTTCAATAGTGGCTGCTGCTCGATAAAACCAATTAAATCCTAAAGTTTTCTTGTAATGCAGATAAGTGCTTATATGTAAATCTTTTGGAGTGGGATGTGAAAGTGTGAGGAGGTGGAACAAAAAAGCCCAAAGAGAAAAAGCGAGCGTCGGAGCTTGATGGTGGCGTTGGACCGAGCTTTGAAGAAATGGGTCAGTTAGCAGCAGGGTTCTCTGCTCCCGTGTATCATCACATCGGCTTCTTCATTGTTGCATTGCTCTTCCCTGACACTGTAGTTGGAGGGCACGCAAGCCTGATTGCTTCCTGTCACCGCTCCCACTGAGCGTCCTATTCATCTTTGGGAGCCGCTCTAATGAAATAATTGATTGATCGTGTCAGTGTATTATCTATCAGTGCCGCTGCAGTAGCTTTAGCATACTGAGCGAGTGCAGCTCATGATTTATTGATGATTATCGAGGGTGATTATCTGACCTCAGGATTTTTGTCTTCTCCCCATCTCCCCGTGCCTTCCTACCCATCCGTCTTGTTTCCTGTCACATTCCTGCCCATGTCCTCACTTTCGCTGTCTCTCCACTCCTCCGCCTCCCCTCCCCCCCCCCACCTCCGTCTTCCCTCTCTTCCTCAGGGCGAGTGTTCCTCCAAGTGCTACAACATGTTCATCATAGAGACGGTGTGTGTGGCCTGGTTTTCCCTGGAGTTTGTCCTGCGCTTCATTCAGGCCCCCAGCAAGCTGGACTTCCTCCGGGGGCCACTCAACATCATCGACGCCATGGCCATCCTTCCCTACTACGTGTCCCTGTTGGTGAGTGAGGAGGACCCGGACCTGGAGCATGAGCGGCCAGGAGGAGGTAAGGGCTACTTAGACAAGCTTAGCCTCGTGCTGAGGATCCTGCGGGCGCTGAGGATCCTCTACGTGATGCGCTTGGCCCGCCACTCTCTCGGCCTGCAGACGCTCGGGCTGACGGTCAGGCGCAGCACCCGGGAGTTCGGCCTCCTCCTGCTGTTCCTCTGCGTGGCCGTCACCCTGTTTTCCCCGCTGGTCCACCTGGCCGAGAGCGAGCTCACGGGCACCCATGACTTCAGCAGCATCCCTGCCTCCTACTGGTGGGCTATTATCTCCATGACCACTGTAGGCTACGGCGATATGGTACCGAGGTCCATTCCAGGGCAGGTGGTAGCACTGAGCAGCATCCTCAGTGGGATCCTCATCATGGCCTTCCCTGCTACCTCCATATTCCACATGTTCTCTCGCTCCTACCAAGAGCTCAAGATGGAGCATGACCGACTCTTTAAGGAAGAGTGCGCGGCTGCCGCAGCTGCTGCTGCCGCTGCCTCCGGGGAGCTGCCGGAGGCGGCGGGGGAGGGAGGGGTTGGGGCCTCAGCTCCACCTGGTCTGGGATTACATCTAGACAAGCAGACTGTGCACTCACTGGAGTCGCTGGCTCTGCTGGGGAAAGGTGGAGAAGCTGCAGGAAATAACAACCACAGCCTTCCAGCAGCTGCTTTCTGAGCCGCGCTCGCACTGACTGACTGAATCCAAAGCTTCCAAGAACATACGCGTCCCTTAATCTCTATCTTATACACTGTAAAACTACTGCAAATGACTACTGCTCCAAATGCCTCACTCCCCGCGTGGCTATGAAGCATCTGTGTTGCATTGGATAAGAGGAGATTACACATACAGCATTTCCTTTGCTCTTCATCTGATGATAGGGAGCACAAGTGTGCACACCGCTGACTGCACAGAAACTGAGAGACATGAAACCCTTTAAATTGGACGGTTCAGTCTGCCTGACCAGAAAGCCTCCGCAGCAATATTATTAACTGGTTGCTTCCATAAACATGCAATAGTCAGTCCAAAGTTGCTTTTTCCTTCCACTGTGAAAAATACCTAAAAGCCCAACTGCAACAGTTCAGTTTTATTCGCATTACTTTTCAATATGTTGCCTGCAGTGTGACCTGAAAGTGTGTCTCTACTGTTTATTCTACTTTTTCTGCCATGAATTCAAAGAAGTGCTCCTCTTTTAGTTTATTTTCTGAGAAGCTTGAAGCCATGTTCTGAGAGGAAACGTTAACAAACCGATAGTTTTGTCTCTTAAAAGACGTATATATCCATCGCTCCTTTATGTATCCCCTGTGTGCGTGGACTCTCTGCTGTGAACTCCAGGTTAAACTGAGCGCGGATGCTGCAGACGCTGTGATCCAGACTGTTTTTGTTTTTTAAATCAGTTGATGAGGAAATGAAGGGATGGAGAGAGCGAGAGAGAGAGAGAGACAGAGAGAGAGAGAGATAGATAGATAGAGAGCATTTGAGGGTGTGTGAGTGAGAGAGAGAATGAGCACTGACAACCATGAAATGTACTTTGCAATGCTTCAAATAAAAGCTCTCCTGGTAATTTGAGAGAAATCCATTTTTCTTGGCTGTAGTTTTTTTCGGATTTAGGTCTAATCTCTTTGGCCAGGATGCTCAATCAGAGTCCTACCGCCAGACAGTTCTGAGAGGAGAAGACACAAAAACAGCCGCCTCAGCCAGACACACACAGAAAAAGCATTATGTGACCGACAATTCTGCGAATATCCCCTTCTTACATCACCTCCTTGTTTTCATCCGAACAATTACACCACTGTGGAAAGATTCCACGTCTCTGCAAATCTTTTTTTTTAGACAGGGATCTCCCTAATGCGGTGCAGCTATAATCTCTTTTACAAATCTTCAGTACGATTCAATCCTCTCATCCGCTGTCAAATCCTGGGGTGGCCTTCAAAACGGCCGGGGTCATGCTCCTTTTTCTCAGGAGAGTAGTCCAAGAAGGATGTGGAGGCATGCAGGGACGTGCCAGATGTGGATGTAATCTAGATTATAGTTGGATTTTAAAAAGCCCCACAGGCAAACGGGTTACTGCCTGAAACTCGACTTCATCCAGTTGCTTTAAATTTGCTTGCCCTGTTTTTCCTTTCTCCTTCAGAATCTGCAGTAATTCTAGGGCTGTCGTCGCTTGGGGCATATATCGCCCATAAGGAAGCGGCTGTAGCCCCAGTTGGATTCATAGGTACTGTGGAATTTGTATTTCAGCTTTATTGTATTAGTCTAATATATACAGCAAATAAACCTTACATTGAGAGATATTGCGGATTTTGTAAATTCTAAGGCTTTTTACCCATCTGCATACCAATGTGATTTCAGCTGTTGTATGGTTTCAGTCAAAAATACACATTTATTCATTGATACTGCACAAAGGATGACGTCTAACAAGCTGTTTTTATTACTCTGGTTTTTATTACTTGTTTGGCATTTTGTTAAATGTCTCCTGCAGAGGTACGTGAGAGGACTGACACCGACTCTCAAGCCCACATGTGAAACTAGAGCCTGGAGGGAAATGGACGAGGAATTGAAACGACTGTCTCCAAACTGCAAACTGTGTTTTCCAGACATTTGTCCAGTGTCTGATATCTCTCTCCGAACAAATGAGGCTGACATCACGTGGCTATTAAGACACATCACAAACTGACAATAACTCCAAACCGGTTTTTCCTCACAAACAAAACCACTTAGACGCCACCAGGAAGAGTTGGTAACTGTTTTTCCATTCAGAAGTTATTTTTAGATTAAGATAAAGCTTTTGCACACACACACAAACACACACACAAACACACACAGACTAACACTTTTTCTACAAACACACACTCAACCTCATACTTCTATCTTGTGGACACTTTTTTATCATAATGCATTCCTGAGCCCCTTATCTTGACCTTAACCATCATAACTAAATGCCTTATCCTTATCCTAACCCTAACTTCAACCTTATTCTAACCCTAACCCAAAGGGGACACAGGTCAGAAAGTGGGGACCGGTCCTCACAAAGATGTTTGTACAGGACAGGTACACACACACATACACGCACAAACACAGACACACACACAGTAGTGTCTCCACCAAGACCCTGACCTAACTTAACTTATGGGGACCTGCTTTCTGTCCCCATTAGTTCATTATAAACTCCAATGTGACTGCGTAATCAGACTCAGGTCCCCACAAGGCAAGGCAATTCCTATCTCTCACACACACACAAACATGCAGGTTGTTTCCTGGATCTCGTTGGGGGACGGGGGGGGATCTAGTTTCCTGCGGCTCTTGTATCCTTCACTTAGGACCTTGTCTGCAGGCCTGGTGAGCCTGGAGACATCGGCGATCCGCAGAATAACAAAAACGCACGGCTCTCTCACGAGTGTCCCTCCGCGGCCGTGTCAGCCCGTCTTCCTTTCTGCATTTCACTCTCCGATTTTGACGCCTCGCTGCTTCTATTCATGTCCATCTCTCTGAAAATCAGCCTCTTAACTAGATTTACATGACTGCTCATCCGAAGCAGTGTTACTGTCATCCAGAAAGTCAAACACCAACACGCAACAGCACCGCGCATAATGAATTCAGCCACATCGAACTTGTTGGAGAAGTTCAACCGATCCATCAAAAGTTTGTAAAGCCATCTCTGTCTTTCTCTCTCTCTCTCTCTGTCTCCCTCTCTCTCTCTCTCTCTCTCTCCCCCAGATGCACACGGACAAACGCTCTCTCGCTCACACACCTACTCACAACGTAGATCAAGGTTTTTAGTGGGAGTTTTTCTTGCTCATTCAGAGTCTTGAGGTTGGACGGGGTCACCTCATGCATTCATTGTTCCCGCACTGTGGGCGTTGGGAAGCTCCTGTGAGACTGTGATTGTGATTAAGAAGACGGCGAAAATCAAACTTAACTTGCAAATGTGTGTTTTCTTGCAGCTGGTGAAGTGAGGATGCTGGTGCTGCAGGGCTGGCGCGGTAGAAATGGAATGTGATGATGATGATGATGATGATGATGATGATGATGATGGCGAACCTGGCAGACACATGGATTGTCTGTCATGTGTGGCACCTGCCTCCCTCTTATCGTCGTGACATTTATATAGACAAACCTAGAGATTGTCTTTTTGCGATGGGAAAAGGGGGAGAAGGAACAGAAGAGGAGAAGTAAGTTGATGTTGTTTTCGAATTCTCGTCGTCTCCTGTGCTCCACGCCTCTCTGTTTTTCTCTCATGGCTGCAGGCTAAAGGATCCAGTTTGGGGTAAAGAGCCTCTCAGTAAGTCAATCCTGAGGTATCACTGTTTAGGAAAGATTTGTATTATTAATGAGCCAACTCTGAGGATTCCTGCAGGGGCCTCAGAGAGACTGAGGATGATGAGTCAGAGACAAAGTGATGAACACGACAATAAGCAGCAATATTAAAACAAAGTCTGTTTGCTGGTTTGTGTGTTTGTCAGCAGGATAACACAAACCCTACGGAAGGGATTTCCATGAAACTTGGTGGAAGGATGGGACATTGGACAGAAAGTAAGTTTTACAGATTTCCGAATAATATTTGAATTTTTATGAAAGTTATCAGACAGATTCAAGCTATCAGACTATGGGCAGTAAAGGTCTCTGGTCCGACTCCACGGAGTAACAACAAGAAAACAAAACAAACAACAACAAAAAAAAAAGTAGCTGGACGGATTAACAACAAAAAGACGAACCTGGATGAACAACACTTTCATCTGTCCAAAAATCCAAGAGGATTCTCCCTACCCTGTCTAGTGCCCCTAAGCAAGGCACCTTACCCCCCCAACATCTGCTCCCCGGGCGCCGTACATGGTTGCCCACTGCTCGGTGTGTCCTGCACCAGATGGGTTAAAAGCAGAGGACAAATTCCCCTCAACTGCATGAGTGTGTCTGTCCATGTGTTTGGGATAAATAAATGTATCTTAATCTTAATCTAGATTTATGGGATTTATATTTAGGAGTTGGTGCAATTTGATTGTATAAAAATCGGGATGTATTTAATTTAAATGTGGTTTCTTAAGGCAACTGTTGTCTATATCTCTTTTCGCAAACGCTAGCTATATCTGGCTTCCCCTGCTTCTACGCTACGAAAAAAACCCAAGCTGATTGATTCTAGCTAGTTAACGGCAATGTATGATATTAATCTTCTCATCATCCCAGTCTAAAACTCTAAGAAACATGAATGAGGTGCAGCTAGCAGCCGATGGGCTAAGCTTAGTGTAACACCTGGAGGGAGAAGTTTGGAAAAGCTAGTTTTTCGTATGAAAACTCTGTGGCTGCGTTTTAGTCTGGACGGGCAGAGACAGAGATGTTTGAGGACAATGACCTTAGACATTAACATAAGCTCGCTGATTGGATCTTTTCAGTCACGTCCTATCACAACCGTTGAGATGCGTTTCCTACTTTCCATCTAGCCTGTAGGGCATAGCCACAGTGTGTATATAACAAGGTGTAGCTGAATATTCACCACAGAGACGTGAGAGTGGTTTCAACTGTCTCTCCTCACCCAAGGCAAGAGATGTAAAACAATATCTTTAAAATTCTCAGTGCATATGGCAGCACAGGGTTTCATCCGGAGAGGATTCAAACTCAGTTAGTGAACCGAGTGATCTCCCGGAGCTACGTCTGATTTTTGTCTGGTTTTAACACCGCGGAGACCCAACACGTCTCCCGACAGCCCAAACCACTGAAAGACACGAGGAGCAGCAGGAGGGGAGGAAGCTTTTTAAAATTCATGGCCAGCTTTACTTTCATCCTATATTTATATACTGATGGCGGCTCGGCAGCTACAGTTAAGTGCCGCTGGCTCGTCTGAGCTCGGAAGAAACGCTGTGATTTAAATAGTCAAGACAGTAACTGACTTTCAGGGTTCTTTAACCTTGAAAGGGTTTTAATAAAGAAAAGGGAAAAAGTGTGTTTGTAGGGACATGAAGTCGACTTGTTCCCGGCCTCTGTTCTGCCCCCGTCGCTGAATGTTCTCCTGAATTAAAGAGCAGCTTGAAATTTTCATTGTGAGAAATTGGAGGGAGATCTGTGTCTTCGGCTTTCAAGACGACCCAGTTGAGGTAGGTCCCCTTCGTCTAGTTTTTTTATCAGCAGTTGTTTAATAAGAAATTAAATGATGATAATGAGTTAATGTCGTTAATGAAAGAGATATGGTTTGTTTTCCAGAAACTGATCCTCTTTCTTCATAGTCTTTCAACTTATTTATGATCATGTTAAGTAAGTCATCTTCATCACAACATGTCACAGTATTTAAACTATTTTTCACAATTTGAAATTCTACTATTTCCGAGAAAATGTAGTAAATAGATCAAAAAACAAATGAAACCGATGAAAAACGTTGGTTTCCAACTTTGTACTGATTTACGGAATATTAAGAGGCAAAGAATCAAGTTGCAGTGGCTGTCAATCATACAATGAGACATGAGGCGGCGCTTTTAATGTGCTCTTGTGCCATTATGTGCTGCATTCAAGGTCAAACTGGGAAACTCCACCAGAGATTTTGTGCTCCTCTGCTGGCATTTTCCAATTTGTCTTTTTGAATTTTCTTCTTGGTCATGAGATATGATCAGTCTGCCTTTGCTCCCTGGTGTTTGAGTCAAGGTGGATGCACACCACAAGATTTCTGAGAAGAAGTGGATCCAATTAAGCCAAACTGACACAGGCCATCAGGAGGGACGCCCCCTGTAGAGCCTATATTCCACCATCACTGTGGACAGAACATCGTGGCACAGATTGTAGATGTAGAATTTTAATCAGCTGAAAGAGTCCCAGAGTGTCTTCTCCCCCTAATCTAAAGAAATGAAATAGAAAAGTGAAGAAAATCTATGAAGGGGTACCCTGCCAACTCTGACTCACTGTAGGGACAGCAATTCACTGAATTACGTAAATTGTCAATAAAAGCAACAAAAGTTGTTTCGCTTTCTGCCCCGACACGAGAAAGTTGGGTTGTGGTGCAGAGTAGGGAATCAGAGGAGGTGGGGAGGCTTGATGAAGATGTAAAACTGCAGGAGGACAGAGTTCTCTCAGGGCGACAGGAACGAGGAGAGACGGAGGAGCAGCGAGGGGTAAAGATAAAAGAGGACGGAGAAGAGGAGTCTCTTTTTTCTGCTTATTATGCAGCTTTGTAATGAGCTGGACTATGTGCTTGGACTCTGGATCAGATGTTAGGGTGCTGTCGACTTCACTCTCATGATTCACCTCCCTTGAAAGAAGATTGGATAAACGCACACACACACACACACACACACACACACACACACACACACACACACACACACACACACACACACAAATAGACACATGGAGAGGGAGAGAAGCAACCAGAAGCTGCTACGAAGGCCATAATGAAAACAAAAAGTCATCAGAGAAAACTCTTCATACTCCATCACTATCCCAGAGCAGTGCTCCATAGAGTTTGAACTAAAAAGTGCGTCTCTCTGAGAAAACACAACCCAGCTGTTTTGAAATAACAGTTAGAAACAAGGGAGATGCAACTTTCATTGAGTAAATGATGTAATTGTATGAAAACTCCTACAAGGCTCATTTATCAGAGATGTTTATATTCTAATCAATGTTCCTCTGCCTGTTTGTCTCTAATTGTGACAAAGTGACAGTGAAGCTGTTTAGAATAAAAGCAGCAGATTGGTGAACTTGATGAATTGCAATGAACTTTTATACTGACATAAAATATAATATCCTTTTAGTTTTTTCTTCAGCACCATCAGCTCGTCAAAACTTATACAAAGAAATCTGTTCTGTTGGAAAATCCATAGTCCTCAGAGTCATATATTGAGGACCACACATCAAGTTGGAGCAATTCAGTTTCTGTGCAGCGTGGATAAGCTCATGTCGGACACAGACAACGGTGACACAAGGACACTAGACAATATATGAACAGGACAATATCATGTAGTAACACAACAGTGCTTGAAGTGCTGTTTGGTTTCTGATGATGTATCTTGAACATTTCTGGAAGCATTGTCTGAAAATTGGTGCAGATATTCAAAGTGCTCCAGGAAATTAACCCTTGAGATTATTGCGATCACCTGATTTATCCTATAGCGCCACCAGTAGGTAACAGTTTGTGCTCATGGTTTGCCATGACATAAGGGGCCGTTTAATCTTTTAAACATAGTTAAACATAGTCAATGTAAAATATCTCTTATTATCATATTTCTGTTAGCCCTCCACCATTTCTCCTCTCTGTTCCTTTCTTCCACTTCCCATGAGCCTCTTCTTTGTTCCACCTGTCGCTGTGGGGGGTGAGGGGCTGCCACCAGCACACGAGGGAGCTATTCCCCTCTGGAATCTTCATTTTATAAAAAAAAATCCTCCACCAGCAGCGGATGCTACTCATTAACTCCCAGACCAAACACAGCTGTATCTCCACACACACACACGTTGATATTAACACTATAAACATGTATATATAGTTTTTTTTACTTCACTGACTTTGTGACTTTTTTGAGGAAAACATAATTTTGAAGAGTTTGTGTATGACCTTCATTTTGGCACAAAACCATGTAAATCTGAGTGGTGATATAAAGTGCTGCTTAATGCTGTTCACTGTTTTGCCTCCGGTGTATTTATTTATCTATCATAGAGTTCTAAAATACATTTTTACCCCAGATGAAGTTAAAACGGTTACTAGCTTTTCAGTTTCCTTCTCTGAGTGACTTGGAGTTGCAGGACACATGAACTTCAATAGCTTGTATTTATTCAGTTTAATGCAGTTTAATGATTGGAGTGTAGATTAGAAAATGCAAAAAAAATGTTTATTCAATTGGTGTTTATGGCTTTGCATTGGTAGATTTACAAGTGACATAAACCAGTATGACATGAAAGGGCACTAGTACATCCCTGCTGTGCAATAATAGGTAGACTTGATGTTGGCTAATTATTAATAATCATAAAATATGAAAATAATACAATTGTTTATTAAAAATAATATAATTATTAATTAAATCGATAAAGTTATCAATTAAGAATAATGAAATTATTAATGAAAAACAGTACAATTTATCAATTCAAGTCTTCCGGCTGGTCGTATGGTTTCTGCCTTCGCGGTTCTGTTGAGCTGTGGGCTCAGCTGCTGGTTGAAGTTCTCCTGCAGGACATCGAGTCACTACCAGGAGTTTGGTAGAGCTTGAGTTCCGAGGAGGTTTCCTTGGTGAGATGAGCTGGAAGCTGCACCTTTCCTTTTCTCATAGAGTTGGATGCGTAGGGAATATGCGAGCTGGAGAAATCAGGCTTCTCCCCTCGGCGATACAGGAGGACAGGCTGGCAGCCTTCCACCCACCGGATTGAAGAAAGAGATAGAGTGAGAAGTGGCCTTATATCGGCCTGGTGACCTCACAGGTCCTGGGCCCAGAGTGACCAATAGGAGTTGACCCTTGTGTTCTTTCAAACCTCTGGGTGAAGTTGAGGAATCCTGAGAGACTGAGTTCTCTGTGCTCTGGCTTTGTCAGCAACTAAGGAGATGTGGTGTCAGGCTGTTGACTAAACATATAGGTCAAAGGGGAGGCCTTTGGTTTCACTAAAAAACTGCACATGCGCACGTTTATAGAGCAGGTGCCCGGGGAGCTTTTGCACGACTGGTTGTTTGGTTAACACCTAGTTGCTCTACTTGATTTACCACTTCTCTCACCTGGATACCAGAGCATCACATCCACAGGTGAGAGCACACTAATATTCTGTCTGAGCTGTGCATACCTTGTGCTTTACACTATTTGTCTCTGCATAAGTCTTCATAATTAGACGCTTAATCCTCTGATGATTCAAACAAATGCATTTGGGAGTGGAGAGCCTGGGGGGGGGGGTTTGAGCAGGGCTGCACTTGTTTGCTCTGGTGTTGTGATTGGAAACGGGGATGTGTCTCACTTCGGCAGCCATTGATCTGGAAACAAATATTGTGTCTGTCCCTGGATAAGAAGGGCGTTAGTCATCCAGCAATACCAGCAGCTGTGCAGCAGTTTAATCACTGCTGTTGCAGATGATTGAGCAGAAGAAATCTCTTTCACACAAAACCAAAATCTGTGGCGATTTCTCTGCTCCTGATTTGCTATGATCTCTTTGAGATTTTTTAAGTAGCGTTGCTTTTTCATCCTCGCCATCAAATATTTATTTTAGTGGCCCACACGTTCACAGCAACACTTCTGATTCAAGTTTCAGCTGTAGCGTTAGAAAAGGTTTTGCGTGGCCAGCGGATGACCCGTGTCGGTGCAATCGACTTGTCGCCGGCTTCCACTCGGCGCCAACAACACCGCCGCCATCTGGGCAAAGCCCACACACACCTGTGCTTTCTGGGAGAGGGCCACAGAGAAAGGCTGAGGCTGCCGGGGCAGGGGTGGAGGGCGTTGAGACGGTTCGCAGGGCTGGAAAGGACGAGGTCACGCAAGGAGACAGTGGACTTTAAATTAAATCATCACAATAGTGTTTAAAAATAAGTAAATCCCACAAATGGCATTTCAGAAACCATTTAGAAGGTGAGGCACATATTTACAAAGAGCAAAAATAAGGATGATGAAATTTAAATCCATCCGTCCATGATCTATTCTGCTTATGTTTTAATCGTCACGGCAGGTGAGAGCCAATCCCAGTTGACGTTGGGCGAGAGGAAATAGAAATAAATGGAGAATTATGGGGAGAATGACTCTGTTCAACCTTTTCCCAACACGACCCCTGTCGTCTCCAACTGGGTCAAATTCCTCCAAGCTGAACATTTTGTTCTTGTGGGCAATTAGATATAAGAGTGCTTCGTGACAGGAGGCATTGACGTGTTTTTTTCTTTCTATCACTTCTACAAAAGTAACTGGGGGGGAAAGTGGAGAGGCCATTAGTCATGCACCTTTTCTCCCATTCACAAGGGGCAGAGGACGAGCTGATCCCTGGATTAATGGTTGTCCACGTCAAAAAGTTCCGATCTATTTCCCCCTGGGTTTGCTGAGTCCGCAGAATTCTGACAAGGCCGTCAGCCCGATCCGCTCCTCCCTGCTCTTCCCTCCCCTGTTCATTCACCAGTTATTAAGCTGAGTTATTCGCCCTCAGCTTAAAAACAAGGCCGTCTAACCATTCTTTGGGAGGGCTGAGAAAAGATAATGGATAGAGGTTTATCTGCGAGCTATAGGGGCGTGTGCGGCTGTGAAGCGCGTGCTGCAGTGTGTGTGGGCTGCTGTGAATGAGTGCGAGTACATGGTTTGGTTTTGAAGCAGGCTCGAGTCCTTAATGATCATTGACTTAGCCATTTTTTTCAGGTGGGGACGGTGCCAAGGGCCAGTTTAACTGAGCCTGACTCGCCTGAGAATGAGCTCAGAAAAACACCTCGACAGTGTGAAGCTTCCTCAGCCCAGGAAGCAGCTGTGCACACGTTACAACCTCACACTTCTTTTAATTAAATCATCGGAGACCAATCAAGCTGTGTCAGGCTAGACGTATAAATATGTATTACGGCTCCGGAGCTTCACTTCAAATTGTTTCTGGATCGACAGAGCCAAGTCATTGTTTGTCCCACTGCGACCTGCTGGAGGAGCAAGAGCAGAAAACTGACTTAAACCACTGACATTCACATTCGGTAATGAGTTGTGTGTGCGTGTGTGTGTGTGTGTGTGTGTGTGTGTGTGTGTGTGTGTGTGTGTGTGTGTGTCTGCATTATGTGAATCATTACATTTTAGGTAGGTCTTTGAGGTAAAGACGTGATTTAAGGTGAGGGAAGTTTAGGTTAAGTTTAAGTAATAAGTTTCCAGGAAATCAATGGAATGTCACGGAGACACAACCTTGTGCGTGCGTGTGTGTGTGTGTGTGTGTGTGTGTGTGTTTGTTGTCTGACTATCACTCATATTCTGGCGACCTGTAGACTCATACTATATTAAGTCACATTATGGGGGCTTATCTTACTAAAATAAATCCTTAAATGCTAAGGTGAAGATTGGGTTTAGAAAATTAGCCATTAGGTTAGAATAAGGCTGAAAACACTGTGTATAGGTGTGTGGGACAAGTCACTAATCATAGAGCTGGAACGAGCTCCAGTCTGCGAGCCCCCCCCCCTGTAGTGTTACCACTTAAATGTTCTTCTGCAGTGACCTTGGCTCATCACACACACATGCACACAAGCTTGGTGGCCGCTGCTGCAGAGTTCTGTCTCGTAAAAATAAGTCTGAAGCGGCACTAGCTCGTGTTCTCGCGCCCGGAGGACAGAGTTTCTTTAATTGGGAGATTATTTGTTGTGAATGAAAGTCATTTATTTGAATCTTCTTTCATTGGGCATCCAGGGCTCTACCCCCGTTAACCCAATCAACGCTTAATGACTGAGAAGATACAGCGAAGCTCGCAGC